>NW_018127965.1:28737-44850 GCF_001952655.1 Monopterus albus
ATGTGCATGTGTCTGCTCAAACGGTCAGAAACAGACTCCATGAGGGTGGTATGAGGGCCCGACGTCCACAGGTGGGGGGTGTGCTTACAGCCCAACACCGTGCAGCACGTTTGGCATTTGCCAGAGAACACCAAGATTGGCAAATCCGCCACTGGCACCCTGTGCTCTTCACAGATGAAAGCAGGTTCACACTGAGCACATGTGACAGACGTGACAGGGTCTGGAGACGCCGTGGAGAACGTTCCGCTGCCTGCAACATCCTCCAGCATGACCGGTTTGGCAGTGGGTCAGTAATGGTGTGGGGAGGCATTTCTTTAGGGGGCCGCACAGCCCTCCATGTGCTCGCCAGAGGTAGCCTGACTGCCATTAGGTACAGAGATGAGATCATCAGACCCCTTGTGAGACCATATGCTGTTGCGGTTGGCCCTGGGTTCCTCCTAATGCAAGACAATGCTAGACCTCATGTGGCTGGAGTGTGTCAGCAGTTCCTGCAAGATGAAGGCATTGATGCTATGGACTGGCCCGCCTGTTCCCCAGACCTGAATCCAATTGAGCACATCTGGGACACCATGTCTCACTCCATTCACCAACACCACGTTGCACCACAGACTGTCCAGGAGTTGGGGGATGCTTTAGTCCAGGTGTGGGAGGAGATCCTTCAGGAGATCATCCGCCACCTCATCAGGAGCATGCCCAGGCGTTGTAGGGAGGTCATACGGGCACGTGGAGGCCACACACACTACTGAACCTCATTTTGACTTGTTTTGAGGACATTACATCAAAGTTGGATCAGCCTGTAGTGTTGTTTTCCACTTTAATTTTGGGTGTCACTTTTTCATCTCTGTCTGGTCAAATTGCATTGTGGATAATTTAGGCACCTGGTTTTGACAAGCAATAAGAATGCATGGAATTTTATAAAATGATCTCTCTTGTTCTTTCTGCTGCATATATTTTAATATGTTTTTTAACTGTCCATTGTGATTCTGACAGTTATGGGAGTGGATTGCTAAATCAGTGGAGCGCTCTCAGTTTACTGCACATAAATTTAGAGCTTTCAGAGTCTTAATGACATCACGAGACCCTCAAAATTCCTCTGTCTGCAAATGGTTACTGAAAAAAATGGATATATACTTGCTGAAGATCTCAGACTGAGATATTGTCTGATTTAGTGTTTTACAGGGAGTCATGTGCACTGACATAATTATCATTCCTAAGCTACAATAAGTCATTGTAAATTGAAATAGGCTCATTTTACGCATCGCTGGTTTCCTTATTTCTTTCAGGCAATAACTTTGATGAATGGTAATGACTGAATGTGAAACAACAGCAGCTGCAGGGATGGCAATGTGTACTGATAGTGACAAAATGAACATTTATTCCTTATCAACTGAAACAATGTTCAGCTACCAGACCCCACTGGATATTTATATTTTACCAACTCACATTTCAGTTCAGAATAGAAACCCAAAAAACCCCAACAATAATCAGAGGAACAAAAAAGTGCCATAAAATCTAAAATGGAGGCACTGCAGAATAAAGGAAATAAATTATTAACTATATAGATCTAGTAGAGAAACATACCTCCCTTTAACATCCTCTTAGGTGGCAGTGCTGGCACCACTCTGTAGGAAAACCTCTGAACCAAAACCTCGTGGAAGACGTCAAAATCACTATAACGTCGGTAAACTGATATTTTATAATGCTAAAAAGCAAAGAAAAGAGATAATCATAAAATTAACAAGTGCATGCATCATTACTGTAGGTTTTCTATTGTCAATATAGTGTACAAGCATTATTGTAACTGTAGCCCCAGAGTACATAATGTCATGATGAGTATGTTTCTCTCTACATATTGTACACATATAATTACAAATGAGAAGTGAGAACAATGAATAAAAATATCATTTAAGTAAGTGTAAGAACAGTTTGAAGTGTCATGTACCACATTTTGAATTTTTCTTGCAATTGAGGTTATTCTACTATGATCACTGATGGGTAGTTGAATTTATGGGATGCCTTGCCTCACTGGTGACTTGATACTCCACATGCTTGAGGAACAGGCCCTTCTTCTCAGGTATGAGCTCCACCTGGACTGTATCTCTGGCCAGCAGTTCATCCATCGTCTGGGACATCATCAGTACATCCTCCCGAGCTGCCTGCATCTTCAGTACACTTGGGTCCCTCGCCTTGCCCAACTGAGGTTTTGGTAACTCTGTTGAGCACACAGTAGGCACCAACTTCTAATAGTTGTTTTTATGATTAAATCAATACAACTAGAAAGAAATTAATTCCCTATCTGTGAGGAATACTGGTGTTAAAACCACTTATGTCTAGAGAACATATTATTATGTGTCTGATTCTATTTGCCTCAAGCTACCACAGCATTGTGTTCTGCATGTGTTATTTTTCACTTCCTGTACAATTACAAGAAGGTCATGACCTGAATGTAATGTACTACAACAAATGCAGAAAACTTATTTTTATGCAGATGACAAAGTGGCGTATGGCTAGCTGCCATGCCGGCCACATCTGAAATAACAGAAACCCTTAAATAATCACTGAAGGTTAGTCTAGCCAGCAGAATAGCTGCCTGTATGAAAACTATAAAATTCCCTCCTATCATCTTCCCACTCTGGGACTAGAGAAGGAATGTAAAGGCTTATCTACAAACATAAAACAAAATAAAGTTAAATAATATGACGCTGAATTAAACCCAAATGCTAGATTTTAAACTATGAAATAATGTAAATGTTCATCTAATTTTTTAAATCTTAAACCTGTCAAAACTGTCTGTTGCTTTATAAATATTGTACAGTACATAAATTTTAACCCAATATGCCTCAGTAGCACAGTCAATTTTCACAATAAACTTTTAACAGTAGTTAGACCTTGAGCCCACATGAACCAATAATAAACTAACATTTTGCCCTGTACAGATGAAACAACTTGACAGTAGGGGGATAAAATAGCACACTGAAGAATAACTAAGCTACTCATTAGCTCAAAGTAAAACCCTCCCTGCACAGCCATCACTGTATATGCTGTCACCTACCTTGTACGTGGTTCTCCAAGAGTTTTCGGCTGGGTTGCTTGCCGTGCTGAGCAAGAGCAATCAAAGCAAGCACTTTGTAGAGGGACAACTTGCTCAGGAATCCATCCGTGCAGTCAACATGCTCAGCAATCTGAGAAGGACAAAGACGATATGACCTGAAGGTCAGCTTTTTTTTCTCAGCCTGAGATCTAAATTCAACTGTGGTTTGCATTCCTTTGTGCAAAAAGTGCACACTAGACAAAGATATGCTCAAAGGTCAGAAAAAGGAAATTCTGTTAAGCCATGAACTGACTCTGAAATATGCCACCATATTACCACTATATTAAGAGCAATTGTGTGGAGATATTACTGTATATCTCAGTATTAAAAGAAAAAAATGACAGATTGCCAGTTAATTAAAGCAGCCTGCTAGTCTAATCAAAGCTTCTAACAACTTCCTGTGGACACTACAGCTTTATCTTACCCCCTTTTAGCGGGTAGGACTGGATAAGTCTGACTTCTTCCTACTCCGTTCAAGCATGTACTATGTATAAGCAATTTGATTTTTTGTGGACATATCTGGAATTATGTGTGATTACATACTGACTGTTGTTACATGTTTGAAAGAATCAATAAATCAAATCAAATCAAATCAAATCAATCAAATCTTTATCTGTATTGTCTAATATTTCGCACAAAACATAACATCAGAATCAAACAAATATCTAAGCTATGATGTCATATGCTCAAGTATTTAACGTATTAATTTAATCCATTAATTAGAACAACACAGCTTTAGCCTGTTTAATCCACCGGTGAATAATTTCTGCGTTACATTCATTTGTGTAATTTTTGCACTGGAAACCTTATGCTCAGTGCATACCACAATAAGCACAGCCCCCTCTGTTTCTAAACAGAAATGAACAGATTTAGATGAAAAATTTGTGTTTAGGATGCACATTGATTATGTCAAATCAATTTATGTACATTACAAGAGCAAAGATGTTTATGATGGATACTGCCTCTGTATCATTAAACAACTCAGTACTGCTATAGTATTATAGATCTTTATAAACTGTTGCATTCTGCAGCATCATGATAAAAGTGCTGAGCCCTCTCCTGGCCTAAAACAGTCTTGGAAAGATTGGTCCTTTGGAGAAACCGCTAAAAAACTTCAACCTGCTTTCTTTCATCTGTCCTACAGTGGATAGCCTCATACACTTCCCTGTAATAGGCAGGAACGGAGCCTAAAAGAGGAACAACGCCTACATAGCATCGCCAACACCACAGCATATGAAATATTTTATCATCCTATATTAAAATGATCAAAACTCATTTTAATATAGGATCCTAATTTACATCTGTGGTGATCTTAGCTCCTTTTATAGACCTACTCACTTTATATTATCCCAACACAAATTGTGGTTTTTGCTGTGATACTTTAAAAATACATTTTGAATATGTTCAGAGACAATGTAAACAAGATTCAGTATATTAGCAACCTTCTCAGAGCTTTGTAGTGGTGTGTGTGCTACGTGTTCTGCCTAGTAACATACTGCAACTAACATCTGACAGTTTGCACGTGGCAGGAAAAAAAAACTTTCTTAAAGCTTTTGTTTTTAATACTTTGTTGCCTTCATGTAACTTTTTATTTTAAGACTAAGTGTTTTTTTTCCTGGAGAGCTGCACAAGAATTCCTATATGCGTAGACTGTTTATGCATACATGGCAAATAAAAATTTTGACGTTTGACGATATCATTACTCAACAGTAGTCTAATATTCATCGTTACTGTTGCTCAGGAAAACATTAGCAGGTGAATCAAATATTAATCACTGATCGATGCTTTTGATTGTTCATTCAGATCATAGTGTACCCAAAAGTTCAGTGATAGGTCAACACCACGACTTCACCAAACCGCTGACGTCAACACTTTAACACATTTAACGAAGCAGTGTTTGATTATCCTGACACTGTAACGCCAAACAAAACACTCAGTAACGAGGAAATTATATGGCAATACGGCGTTAAGGAGACTAAAAGAGGTATTCGCACTGTACCTTCACTGATCTCTCCTGCCATGGCTCAGGCTGTCATGTGAGCAGAAAAGCGCCTCCATGTGATTTCCTCCATAAAAGAAAAACAAGTAATTTATTTCTTAAAGTTGTAGTCACCGTTGGTTAAAATCCAAACCTTGACATTAACTGTAACATACGCGCACTCGTGGCTAAATCTGAACTTAAAGGTTTGTAAATGAGGAGGAGGAGCTTGTGTTTTTGTGTCAGCAGCGCAGAAAACGCAGTTCTCTTTCCACACATGACCTGGGGAATAATGTATTGTTGATATCTGTCTGTTTCCTGGTTTAGCTTATGAAAGTTCATTTGGGGATTTACTGTTCCTCATTTTACAAATAACGCTGCCTTCAAGTACTCTTAGTTTAGCTTCTTTAATTTATATTGAGCTAAGTTGCTTTAACATTATGTATTATGAAATTGCTTATATTTTTTCTGTGTTGACTTTAATCATCCATACCTCTGGCAACTATTTTAACTGATAACTGATTGACTGGTTAGTGTATAAAATGTTGATATAAAATAATGAAAAATGCCCATTACTTTCTGAGTCAAGTTAATATATTCTAGGGTAAGTGATTTAATTTGACCAACAGTCCACCAAAAAATGTCGATTTTCATTCGTAGTAGCATTGGGGGTGGAGAGACAATTGGCGGGGTCCCCAAGAATGCCTTCTGGGGAAGCACCTGGTGGGATCCCCCATAATGTCCCTATAGTTCGGGGTTGGCGGGATTGTTGTGGCAGTCGTGTGCAGTGTTCAGTGTGCATGTGTGGTTCTGGTCTCCTGACCCTTCTTCCCAGTGATGTTACATTGGTGTTGCCCAGCTGGAAGAAGAGGTAACACTACAAACCACAGTGGATGTCTTGGTGGTCACACTGAGATTTCCTGCCAGCTCATGCGCAGTGAGAGCCCACCAAAACAAGACCACTGATGGAGCCAGTGAGGCCCGCCAGGGAGGACAGAGGAGCCGCACTTGAGTGCCAGCACCTCAGCTTTGACCAGAGCCAGGGGCCGACCAGCGAGGGGTGCTGAAAATGCCATGCTGCAATGAGAAAGAGCTACTAGAAATGTATCTCATTCAAGTGCAGGTAGCAGCCCACTGCAACACCTGGTTGACAGAAGAGATAGCCACTCTGGTTGTCTATCTATGTGCAACCTGTCACAGCTGAGGGTCAGACACACAGCTTGTACCTGGACTGTGAACTGAATGGCACCACATGTCACACCTTAGTGGACATGGGGTCCACCATGTCCCTGGTGTGCTTCTGGGGATGGAAGTACCAAAACCCCAGAAGTGGAGGGCCACCAAGCACCGCATCACCAGTCACTAAAAGTGTGAAGATTTGGGGAGAGAGGACACTCAAAGTGACTGCTGCTGGCCGCACCATTGAACATCGGTCCCCCCAGAATGCCTTAGGGAGGAAGCACCTGGTGGGATCCCCCATAATGCCCCTCTGAGTGGGATGTATATAGTTTGGGGTTGGCGGGGTTGTTGTGGCTTTGTTCAATGTGTGCTGTATGGTTGCTGTGTGTTTCCCAGCTGTCAATAAAAGGAAAAGACAGGCTCTGATCTCCCAACCCTTCTTCGCAGTAGTTATGAATTGTTGTGTGTAGGCTATGTTTTGCACACTTGTTTGCCTCAGTGCCTCTAAGGGAAAGATTTTGAATTAAATTGAACTTATTTAATTTTCTGTTAATCAGTTATTTGACTAGTCATTTCAGTGGTAGAGCTTTAGAACTGGGTGGTTTCTGGGTACCTGGAGAAGTAATGAAGAAGGCATGCACAGTGGGGGGGTCAACAGAGACCCTTGTTTGCCCGCGGCCCCTTAGGAGGTCGACAAGTACTATACTTGGGTATACGTATTTCCGACACTAAATGAACGTCTCATTAGCTCGACACCACGGCTCCTCTGGGTGGCGCTACAGGGTCGGTTTTTTTTTGGCCGCCGAGGTGTACGGTACGAGTTGGGGTGGGGGAGGTTGCTAGTTGGGAGAATGTCGTGAACAGTCGCCTTGTTGGCTCCCATCTCCTTGCACTCTGATAATAACTGGATGGGGGTTTACTCGGAAGGTGTTTGGGTTGTTGCGGTGGGATGAGAGTGCAAGAGCTAAACTGAGGAATTACTAAATTAACGAAAAACCAGGATGCGAGGTTAACAAACCGCAGACCAGAATGCCTAGAGGAACAAAAGAGTTCTTCATGTTATTCGCTTTCGAGACTCTGCGGACGGAACTAACAAGCTTCTAAACCGCTAACGTTAGCTGAGTTGACACTAGCTACACTGCAGGTATAACTAGCTTGAAGGAACGGGATATTTTAAGTTAAATTTGGATGGACCACGGTACTCGGGGTTTCGCCGCTAACATTCCATCTGAATCCTCGTTAGCGACGCAACACTGGATTAAGTTGACTGGTTAAGGTTAAAGCTAACTAGCTCGGCTAAACTCCAGGTCACTGGGCTAACTAATAGCTACTGGTTATTGTTTGTAAGATACTAGCGTTAATGTTGCTTCTGGTGAGGTCATTGGGCTTTTGTTTTAGTAACTGCCGCTATTAGGCAGGTTAATAGGTACAGTTTGCCATTTAGGTGCATAATGACTGATTGGCACGGTCTAAATCACTAAGGTTGCTCAGTTTTACTGGGTAAGTTAGTACTTTAACTCAAGATAGCTTCACGTGCTAGATAAATATTGCTTTTGTTTTTGTCTTTTATCCCGAATGCAGACAAAGTTTATGAAGTTTGTTCCCCTGCGTGTTCACAGTTGCAAGCATCCTTGCTGCTTGTTTGTCTGTGGAGCGGACATCACTGACTCGTCATGGTAGTAGTGGCTAGCTACTCTCCACCATGGTGGGTGAACCTACTACACAGATTCCCCCATTTCAACTTCAAGTTCGAGCAAACTAGCAGCGATTTCCGACCGGAGGACTGGACATATCAACAGGTAAAACCACCTCACTGACGCCTTTGCCTCGTTTCAAGTGACTCTAGATTGTGGGACGTTTGCTTACGGAAATGTTTGACTTTAGGTGTAATTTCCTCCAAGTGTGTAGACTTGCACTTAAGAAAAGAACGCAGTATTTCTCAGTGACAGGTGGCCTGTTTCCACCTGTTCTTTATTTTCACCTTCTGATGCACGTCACCATCTGTGTGTAGCTGGTACATGTCCTGACCTTTTTCAGACACCAGCCAGTTGTGTACAGTGTGATCCTAAGTTGACCTAAATGACTATATTTCTCAAATAGTTTCCTTAAGATCACATCATAACCAGGTGTTTTTTCTTCAAAGTGTTATTGCAAAAGCAAAAAAGTGCTCAGATTAAAGAGGTTAAATTGGTTCAAGTGAACAGAAGGACACTGCACAGCCTGCCAAACAGCTACAACGGGGAGGGGAGACAGAATCACTAAATTTAGGTCAAGTGATGCTTCAGTTTCTTATTTCAGTGGTCATTTGGTGTATTTATAGCACTTATTAATGTGGATGCAATTTGTTTCTGTTAACCCTTCACCTGGTCAGAGGGATATACCTCCCAGTACAGGGCTCTGCATGCATTCTGTTTAAAGAATTGGGAAACTGGGTAACTTTAGATGTAGATTACTGTGCCTTCTTTTTGGTTTGATGGTCAACAAAGATATCTTTTAACATCTGTGACAGCCATTTTGTTAAATGATGGGTAAATTCTGAAACAGCTGTTTTAGTTTACTTAGGCTAATCAGCTGTCTGGTAAGATAGGAAGTTTTTTGTTCGTTTGTTTACTCTGACATAGGCATAATAAAGAGCTAAATATACCAGCATAATTTGTCCAGAAGATAGTAGCAGTTGTTTTAATACATTTATTAATAAGTTGTGTTTATGCTGTTCATTTTTTAAATGCATTATTACCAAATCTCCTGTGGTACCATAGTTTTTAAAAGGTTGTGTGTGTTTAGCGTGCCAGCTGAGTGCAGAGAGAATCACAATAGATATGGGGTTGGCAGCCCTGGGTGGCGATAACTGTGCTTCCCTTTTATTGTGAAGTGTGATTCATAAAACCCAGGAGTGAGTCAAGGTTCCTGAGAAATGAAGACTGACATTGTCCTCATTGGCCTTGATGTATGTCAATGTGCTAAATCTTGTGCAGACATTCATTTAAAATGAAATCAATCCAAGTGAGACATACACACACTTTCTTTTCTTTTGACTAATTTGTGTTGGTGTTACAGTATTTTGCTGTCAGGTTCCTTTAGCTCATCCATGATTTAGTGGGAAGGCTGGGCTCTATAGTTCTGCCAAAATTAACATACTGTATCTGAGGTGTCAGTGGAGTCCATTTTCTGAAAATTATCATTGTGCCACCTCACAGGTGCTATTTTATATCTCTGTGAGGGATAGCTGGCAGCCTTTTCCTGGTACAGGAAGGCTTCAGTACCTAGATAGGTGTGTGTGTGTGTGTGTGTGTGTAGGTGTGTGTGTGTGCGTGCGTGCGTGCGCGCGCGAGAGAGACGCCCAGCACCACCAGTGAGGAGTCGAAATTAACATGACTGTTAAAATGAGGGTGTTTAGAGGGACCTAAATGGGTTGGATTAATTTATAATGCACATTTAATTGAAATGCACAGCTGTTAAAGCACACAGTCTCACTGCTTTCACATATTTATAACAAGAGCAAAACTTTTAAAAAGTTATTGTTAGGTTAATTTACTCAACAATAGTTATTAACCTACTGTGATAGCAGGCTATTAATTGTTGTCGGTACTGTGCTCTTGCTCAGGCATCAGAGCAAGTCTTGACTTGTCCCGATGGCTGAGCTGTCAGTGGTACTCACTGTAGGACTATGCCACCATGATGCATAGATGATATGGAAGCAATGCACCAAAAGTAACATGCAGTAAGATTATAGTGAGTCCCATTTGGCTGAACCGTGCAGAGCGACAGGCCAGAATAAAGTCATTCAGTGGCATTTGCGTCTGAGTCAGTCTGCCTTGTTTCTATCACAGTAAACAGGATGGGGACACAGGAATAGTCTCACCAAATGTTGTGTTGTTCAGATGTTATGCTTAGTTCGCTCCCATGATTCAGTTCACACACTCCCATGGTCAGGTCGACAACCACTGCAACAGGGTGTGTCAGAAACTATGATGCAGTGTAGAGAAAACTGAACAAATTGAACAAAACTGGAGTTTTACTAAACAATAGTGACAGGGGGAAGATCTGCCCCATGAATCCTCAAGAGTATGTAGACACAAAAGCCTCCTGCCTGCCCTACATAAAGGTTGCTGCTGTTGACTGACAGGTTTAACTGTCATTGTGTATCATTTCACTGCTAGCTTTGAAATTCTGCCAGAGCAGAATGGTGATGACACTGGTGATATGTAGTAGATTTTACCAGTCTTTTATACAGAGATTTGCAGGGAGTATGTTCCATTCAGCATTTTGTAATTCTAGTCTCCACAATTAGTTCTGTATTTATTGTGGTTAAATGAACAGGATGTTCTGTACTTCAGAAAATTGAAAACACTTTTTCTTTTCTTTAAAAATCACATGGAAAGATGAAACACAATATGACAGATGTGTTGTCTTCTGATATTGCATGCTGCAGGGTAATGTGTGCACAAAACCTGTGGTACCTGTACAGCAGTGCATTGCTGCCACAGTGAGAAAAATGCTTGCTCACTCTCAGTTTAGACAGTATCTCATTATTTTGTTACTTTACTTGTTATTAAGAAATGCTTTTCTCATTTTTATGAGGTACTTTCACTTGTGCCCCTAAAAGAAAATGTTTGGGGCGCAGTTATTTTAAATGAAAAAACAATGCATCGCATTCATTGTCCTTTAACGTTAAAATAGAATTTGTATAAGGGGCACAGGGGCAGATTAACTTAAAAAAAGAGATGACTAGGAATTTGGGTGGGAGTCTGCAGGCAAGGCTGAAATGATTGCTGCTCTGCAAGTTTATGCTCATTTAGCAGCTGTTTTGATAAATTACTCTGCCTAGATTTTTAATCGCAGAGGTTTTGTTGCACGTACAGTAGAGCAGAGTTGTTGTCACTTCAAGTAATAGTTCATCTGTTCCCCTCTCTCCCCATGCTGCATCTCAACTACTTTCTGCTCCGTGTGTCCGGGAGCTCAGTACCACTCTTGGTCCAACACAGACAGAGAGGAGCAGCTGCTCCATAAAGACCAAAACCATATTTTCCGATCCACTAATCTCACTCACTGGTCTCTTCGTGGAACTAATAATAACTTCCGGTTCTTACAAACTGAGAACCAGAGAATCAGTCCAAGTCTGTTGCAACTGTGTGCCCAAATAATTTTTCACGTTCACGCACACTAAATTTTTTTTATACTTGCATATGTGAGTGAAATGTTTGCACCATAGAGCCCTGTCATTTTGTTGTGTAGAGTCTTTAGCTGAGCTAAAGATGCTACAGCCTGGCTGTGAGCCAGCTGCTGTAAAGAGGGTTGCGCTGGATTTATAACACAAGACAAAACAAGCATAATTGCAAAACAGAACATGGCACAATAATCGTTTTATCTCAGTTATCTTGTTTTCATAATTGTTGAGATTAAAAATCAGTTGAAAAGAAAATTGGATTAATCACCCACCCCTATATCTTAGGAGGCTGGTGCTCTTCTTCAAGCAAACTTTGTGGTAATTCCTCTGTGGGACACCATTTATTCCCACAGTAATGAATGCAGAAGTGTCCTCAACAATGTCATTTCCATTACTCCCTTCTTCTATCCACCAGTCCATTCTGTTACTGGGAGGTGTGGCGCTTGCTTGCCTGGCCCTGGACCTCTTGTTCCTGCTCTTCTATTCTATTTGGCTGTGCTGCCGGCAGAGCAAAAATGAGGAGCAGCCCAACGCTGACTGCTGCTGCACAGCCTGGTGTGTCATCATCGCAACACTTGTCTGCAGGTGAGTATAAATGTGTTTTTGGATCCCCAAGCACAAGTAGATGTCCTTCTCATTTAACACAAGGCTGTGATTCCTTTTATCTTGAAAAATGATTTCAGAATATTGTCAGGCATTTTGGCACAGCCTGTAGAGAGTACCAGTGTTCATATATTTGGCTTTGGCCACCTGCATGCATCTACAGTAGGAGCAACAATCTTCCTTTAAGTTGTCTGCCATGTTTTGGACATCAATTATGGGGTCAGCACTAAATACTAAAAGCTACATAGAACGGTAAGAACCAGACTGAAACAGCCAGTGTGTCTGTTTGCTTGACAAACCTTACCAACCAACAACAGGTTGGAAATTTTGTTCAGTCTGCTCAGTATTTTCGCATGAAAATATGCTTGCAGTGCTGCTGCAAGTTGGCACACCTCACCTTTCAAAATGATTCCATTTAATGATCCAGTTAAATCACATTTCAATAAAACATCACCTAGGCAGAAACCTAGATGACTTAATTATTACCATAAACTGAGCAGAACTTACATCCTGACATCTAAGGCATCCTGACTTGTTGAAGATGAACAAGTTTGTTCCCAACCGGAAGGTTGAAGGTTCAAATCTCGGTGCCTGCACTCCACATGTCGAAGTGTCCTTGGGCAAGACACTCCCCCAAGTTGCCCGTGATGGCGGCGCGTATGCACGCAGCGATCCGTGGCCCTTGGCTCCAAACAAAATTTCGTTGTACATGTTACAATGACGATAAAATACAGCTTCTTCTTCTTCTTCTTCTAATGAAAGCTGTTGTGTACTCATGTATTTGGGTTGTAGCAGTCACAAAAAAACACTCCTGCTGGGGCTGTACAGAGGTGGTGGGGGAATTTATATTTGCATGTCTACATACCTAAAGCACTTGTTTTGCTGTTTTTATTTTTGAAATTGATGATGTAAGACCTGGATGTGCATCTTTGTGTACTTGAATGCTCCATTTGTCTCCTGTTGTCCTCTTCCTTTTGATGGGCCACTGGAGAGTAGGGGTGGGGTTCAGTAGCCTTTTATCAAATCAGAATCCTTTTGAAACCTTCACTGAACCTTTTTAAGTAGTTTGTTAGGGTATGATGACCATATACACTGTATATTATACTGGGTGTAGGGCTTTCACTATGTATTTAGTCACTGCTCTGGGACATTCATTAACCCTACCTGACTTTTTTTTAGCTGTTTTTAAAATGTTGTTTTCCCGGATATTGAAAGAACGTTGCAGAGTTTCCACAGGTTCACAACACAGCTGGACATTTGGTTGTGTTTTTGCTGTGACACTGCTTCCGTTCACCTTTTTCACACAGCAGAGTGTGAGAGGAAGAGATTAGTGGCAGGAAGAGGTAAAGCCCAGTGATTCACTGAGTGCTGGGTCTGAGACTTGGACAGACTTAGCTTGGACTGATTCACTTCTCATCATTCCACTTGATAAAAGCCACTCATATGATGGGCTTAGCAAAAAGACCAACAGCTGCAACACAGTAAGAGACGTCAGCTCTCAGCCTTTTCACTTCAAATTGCTTCTCAGAGTACAGAAATGCTCTATTCACAAAGCAATATTACTGCAAAGAGCTTCTGCTTTAATTTTTATCAAGATAGAAGACTTCCAGTTTCACACAAATAACTTGTCAGAATATGTTACAATACCATGAAAATATTTTTCTCTTGGTGTACCTCACAGTTTCCAGAACAATTTTTCTGCAACCTGAGGCCTGTCTGTGTGCATGAGACCTGACCTCCTGCCTCAGTACAGCCTTTGTCAAGCATAGTGTGGGGTTTGGGACATAGCTGGTCCATTCCTCTGTGTTTCCATGGTTCTGTATGGAGGCTTTTTGTGAAAGCTGAAAGGAGCCCGTTGACTGGGGTCTGAGCCGACAGGGTTAATGTAGAGTTCACACGACTCTCTCACTGCCTCGCTATCCCCCTCGCTTGCTCTCTTCTCTGTCTCCCGTCTGTGTCTTTTTTAGCTAATCCCTCCTCCTCACCACCCTGTCTCCCCTCCCTTCCTTTTGTCTCCCTACAGCGCTGGCATTGCTGTCGGTTTCTATGGGAACGGTGAGACTTGCGATGGAGTGAATCGGCTGACGTATTCCCTGCGCCATGCTAACCGTACAGTCACTGGGGTACAGAAACTGGTAAGACTGAGTGTGTAGATTATACCAGCGTGTTTAATAATTCAGCACTTTTCTGGCTTCTCCTAGCACCAGAACAGTCTAGTGAGTCCTCTCTTTCTTCTCTGAGCCCCTTCACTTGTCCCTTGTTGACTCTAGGTATATAACAGTACATCCTCCTTGAACCAGACTGTAGACGAGAATCTGCAACAGCTTGAGGGTCAGTATGCACAGCATGCAGACTACCAGTCCATCATCCATAAGCTGCAGGGCCAGCTGGATGAGCTGGTTAGACAGATGAAGGAGATTCCCTTCTGGGGCAACTCCAACATCTCCCTGGAGGAGCTGTCCATCAAGATTGAGCTGTATGACTGGTACAGGTGAGACTGTAATAATGAATCAAAGCATCAGTCAAACAAAAATAAAGCTCCTGTGTGTTGCAGCAGAGGTAAGAGTGTCAGCTCTCAGCCTTTTACCACAGCAACAGCAGTGTTGATAAGCATTTGAGCATCGCAGACAACAGGCCATGATTTATGTGCTGCTCTTAACAGAAGTTAAGGTTGATCTGTTGGATAGTCTTCTAAATTTAAATCTGCCATCTTTCTAATTTAGCATTTCATTAGGCAGCTGACCTGCCAAGAATCTCTTGTGTTTGCAGTGGTGTGGCAGTCCCTCTGGGCGTTGCTTACATGTATGCCTAAAATGATAAATATGAAAGTGGTTTATCAAATGGCTCACTGCTTTTTGTGGAGTGTCACAGACTGATAATAATTCAAAGCAGATTTAAAACAGAAATGATAGGATACATTCAGAATGCAAGTTGAGGGGTTGCAGGGTCATTTATGTCATCCAACTTAATCGTAATGTATTGTCTCAACATATCAAACTATTCTTGGCTTTAATGTCTTTTGTTTGTACTGAATAATTTCTTTGGGTATTTATGTATCTGTCTAGTTAAAGGTTTATATGATCAGGGTCTTGCTTTTATGAGCAAAGAGTTCAGTTCATTGTGATTGCTTATAAGATGCAAGCTGTGTTTTTTCCACTGAGAGATGGTTTGCTCTGCTGCTCTTGGCCATTTGTTGTTAATGACATTTGTCTGCACAGGTGGCTGGGCTACATAGGCCTGCTACTGTTTGACGTCCTCATCTGCCTTCTGGTACTGTTTGGCCTCATTCGCAACTCAAAGGGAACACTAATAGGGTGAGTCTCATCACAAGATCATGGCCACAAGAGCACTTAAGGGAAAATGATTCTGCCCTGGGAAATCATTTCAGCTATTGTCGCACAATGAATGGCAGTTACTGTCCATGAAGCCCCCAGCCCATCAGGGCCACCTTGTCAGTACAGTTTAGTCTGAATGAATTCATGCTCTATAAAATATCAGCCCAATTCATTTAGAATTAGCATCACAGCATGCCAGCTTCAGTACTTCATGGTTACTAAACTCTGTGTGGCATGCTTACTGTAAGCCCACAAGTACATGCTTAAGTCCATTAATCTGGAGATTGCTTTTTCAGTTGATGGATTAGTCTTTCTAGTGCATAAAATATCAGAAGCTAGTTACATCTGCATCACAGTTTTGCAAAACCCAAGGTGAATTCTTAAGATGTTTAGTTTCAAACAATCAGTTTCCAGTTGCAGAAGACGAAGGACACCAGAAAATGTTCACATTCAAGTCAAAGTGTTTATTTGCCATATGCACAGTTAGAAAACGTGTTTCTCTGTACAATGAAATTCTTACTTTGCTGTCCACATGAATGCCACAAAATGCAAATGAAATATAAAGTAAATAAATAATACAAAATCTAAGGCACTTTAAGCAGCAGTGCAGCAATATAATAAAATATATAAGAATATAATAACAGAATGTATGCTGCATGGGAGCAGCATGTGCAGCAGTCAACAGTCAATGTGCAATTATGCATGTGCAAACTGAGAATGTAACAGTACAGGTCGTCAGTATATGACGTATTTCCTGGTA
>NW_018127965.1:45394-55423 GCF_001952655.1 Monopterus albus
TCCTGTAGGCTGCTTCGTCCCTGCCAGTGATGCGACCTATCACTGCGGTGTCGTCCGTGAACTTTAGGATGATGTTGTCTTTGTGAGAGGTGACACAGTCGTGGGTGAACAAGGAGTAGAGGATGGGACTGAGGACACATCCCTGTGGGGTGCCAGTGTTCGTAACTACACAGCTTGGGCTTTTTTTCCCCCTTGAACAGCAATTAATCAATTATTTTATTTTTTTTATTTACTCTTTGAATCTACTGTCTGTAGATTATTAGAAGGTTTGACATGTACTGAAAGACTTGCCTAGCTTAAGCGGCTCTCCCTCTACTACTACAATGTACATAAGAATTGTCTGGCTTTAACGCTGCAGGTTAAAGGTGCTTAAACCTCACACCTTCTCTTGCTCTCCCCAGCGTGTGCTTGTTTGGTGTCGTGGCTCTGGTAATCAGCTGGGTCTCTCTGGGGCTGGAGTTGGCCATCTCTGTGGTAAGTGCCTCCATCAGAGCATGATCCTGTTTTCCAGGTGGAACGTCACAGTTCTTTGCATATAATTGGACAGAGTTAATTGGGAATTAATACAATGTATTTCATATGTGGCACAATCAGAGATGGCAGAATATGGCGGTCTTTATTTTACATAAGCACTACATTTGACGAGTCAAATTACTGATAAAAATTGTAGTGAAATACAGTGAGTGATAAAAATTAGAAACGCATGTATGATGCTGTCCAGTATAGTTAATACTACTCCTAATTAAAATATTCTGTTTTTGTTGAAATAGCTACCTTAGTATTATTATTGTATTGCATCACATGACAAAATACAGAGCAGTTGTCTTTTAATGGTTACTCAGCATTTCCCAGAAATCCTTAAGTCTAATCATGGTTATTAAGACCTGTGATCAACAACTGGGATTAGCATTGTAGCCGTAATATTGCAGTCCGTGTTCACAGAAGGCCAAAGCAGCCAGTTTAGCTGCCTTATGGATGGGTAACACTGCTTAGGTTCAGGCTACAGTGACATAAATTCAACATTTTTGTATATAAACCTTTTTTATTAATTCAAACAGACATTTTAAAGTATATTTTCCGGGATGATGAAAAATGTTAATGAATGCAAATCTGTATTCATGTAAATGAAATATCAATGTGGAGGATTTCTTCCTCTGCAGATGAATCAGACTTCACACGTAAATGTCTTAATATAGTTTATGTGACTGCTCTCAGCTGAGACACAGTCAGCCTGTCACACTGTAAGACTGTTTATGTGCCTCCATGTCGGCAATAACCGAGGCTGGAGGCATTATGTTTTCAGGTTGTCTGTACAGCCCATGCTTGTGAACGCGATATCTCAGGAAGGCTTTGAGGGAAATTTTTTTTTTTCCAAATTTGGTAAAAGTGTCCACTTCGACCCAAGAATGAATTGAGATTTAGGTGGTCAAGGTCAGTGACCTCACGTCTGTCCATTCCTGTTAATTTGACTGGTTGGCGGAGGCATAGAACCACAAAGCGGTAATTCTACTTAAAGTTGCAATCATTTACTCACATCATAGATGACTGCATTTAGGATCATCTTGGTGAACGTGTTTTACTTTATTGTTGTTGAGATGAAGTAAAAAAAAAAAAAAGTCACTTCAGTTGTCTTTCTTCATTTAAGTTTTAATTATCTTGTTTTTCCAGTCCTCCAGTGACTTCTGTGTTGCTCCTAATACATATGTCACCAAAGTGGCAGACCAATATGGAGTCATCAGTCAAGGTATGAATCACATACACTTAAGTATCCTTCATATGTATGTTGTAAATAGTTGGCTTTATATTCACTCAGCTTACAGAATGGTGGATATTAGTCATTTATAATTGTAGAGGACATGTCAGCCTGTATTGTTTAATCTCCTCCTCCTTCCTGGTCTCAGTGCTCTGATTATTGTGCACCAGTGAGAGGATATTGTTCTCCGTCTTGTCCATGGCCCATAAAAAACCCTCTAAATTTACTGCAACATCTGCAGCAGGGTCAAAGGGGCAATAGGCTGCCCTACAAAGCAGTACAGAAGCCTGTCTAATGTGTCTCGTTTTAATAATTGCCCAATACGTCTCACGATGGGATGAGTGGAAGGAGAAAAAAAATTATAGTGCCCAGGGGTTGTGTGTTTAGAAGAGCACGGTGTATTAGTAAAGGAGATAAGAGCATTGGACAAGTGGTTCAGAGACGCCGTTTAACTGTTGTGCTGTGTAGTTCATTTGAACAATGAGCACCATCTTATTCTGTGCACTGTATTATGCTGTGTTATTACATCACAGGATTTGTTGTTTTACTCCCCTGGATGGCTGCTATATTTTTTTATGAATGTGCATCATTTCAACAGCCCTGATTCTTATTTTTCATTCCTCTGCTTTCTCCTCATTGTGTAGTTATGTCAGACACATGGTCTTAATCCAGATGAAGAGAGAGAGGTAATCTGTGCAGGTTGTCATTTTGCACCCATATGGTATTCTAATGGCCTCATTTGTAAAACAAATTATAGCAGCAGAGACTGGATGAGCTACATCCCTGATGTCTGGCAGCCAGTCGTTCTTCCTGTTTAGAAATCCTTTGATAACAAAATATTGTAAATACAACAGAGCATTCTGAAACTCCAGGGACTGGGATCAGGTTTGTTTTGACTCAGGTCAGGCCAAAATGTTTCACCAGGTAGGATAATGTGATGCCACACCTTGGTCTAATAAACAAGCTACAGTAACTTGTAATTGAAACCTGAAGGGATGGCTCACTGATGATCAATGTGATCATAAAACAGAAAAAATACTCCTCTTACCCATTGCATTGTAAGTGAAGCTTTATTCTGAGGTTTTATGACTGAGTCATGGAGCAGAACAAATATTTCATTTTCTGCTGTGTGGTAGAACAGTGGTAGAGTTCATAGAACTGACACCAAACCTAACTGAGCTCTATGATGAGGCATCAGTGTGTTTATACATTACCAGAAGTCAGACTCCAGGAAATCTGCTCCTCCTGATATTTGCGTGTGGGTGGATGTGGGAGAGTGGCTCGATTTGATATGTACGTCTCTGCACCAGAAATTCTCCTCCCATGCTTAGCTGTGTGGGAAAGAAGCTCCTGACACAGCAGTGTTTGTCGACGTCAGTTACACCATGTGTTAGGTCGGTGGTGGTATGTCTTCTCAGAGCTTGTATTTGTGGATATTGTTGTAGCTTATTAGTTGCACGCTCCCATATAAAGGATTTCTCATCTACTCCTACTCAGTGCTGTGGTAGACGTAACTGAAGTGGGTAATAATAGCATGTGAAAGTCTAAAACCTTAAACACAGTCTGCTTTGCTTCACGGTGTACGAAGCAACATACAAGTCTGGTCATGTCGTAATTTAACAATAACTCCACAGACGATGTAACTGCCGTTTGTGTTATACTTCAGCCTTTCACTGGCTGTGAAAGTGGCTGTGCTGTTGTTGCTGTGTCAAAGGAAAAACATTCACTCATGCTCTTACGACACGTGAACTTAATTCATTTGGAACTTGTTACCTCAGAGCTCCGGATTAGCTTAGCAGGCGCACAGTTACAGAAGCAATCGGACTATAACGGCAGCAGAGAGCACGACAAGAGAGCTATAAAATACAATGTCTTTTGGCCTCCTCCTTAGAACAAATCATTAGTGACTGAAGCAGGAAGTAAAACTCGTGGAGTGTGAAATAAGGGAAAGCAAAATTAAGACACTTAACTAACTTTTCTTTAAGTGACTGTAATTAATGTCCGCAGTTTTATAAATGCTTTATATTTACATTATTGTTAGTTGCAGCCCTCCGTGTGAGTTTGACTCTGTTGGCATATTTTGTTCTCTTCATTCTGTCCTTTTGCACACAGAAATCCTGCAGTACTACCTTAGTTGCAGTTCAGAACAGACCAACCCCTTCCAGCAGGTTTGTTGCATATATTTCCAGAGTTCATTCTGCTTGTTTATATATGTTAAATCAAACCAGTTTCCCCTTTTACAATTAATAGATTGTGTCTGGATAATAGTTGATGCTTATAATACTCATATCTCAGCAGCATATTCACTACATGATGTATGTGACCTTGTAATGTGTAAGAATTCAAGTGGGCACAGTGAGTCACTCCCATTGCCTCAAAGAAGGGACTTTTTTCTGTTCAACAGTACAATAGCTCCTATTCTGCCAGCAGCGGCTAATAGTATGCATCTGCTTTAAAGTGTGTGTTAGATGCTAGAGATGTTCTGCTAAAGTAGAATGTCACTTTTATTGTGAATCTAGTTTGCTTTAATGGACTACCTACGTTTTATCTTTCAAACTCTATGAATAAATCAAAACATCTGAGTGCTACTGAAGTCCAGGGATCTATTCTTAGAACAGCTAGAAAGAAAAGAAAGCTATATATAATAGCTGCAGTTGATATTCCGATGCCTTTGCTTTTTAAGTGCTGTATTGTGTCAAATTTATTTTATATGGATAAATTTGCCATTTTTGACCATCAGTCTACATTAACTTACCCAGAGACCTGTGTGCTGTGGTCAGGTGTGTCCTTTTTGCTTTAATTATTTATTTATTTTGTCTAGAACTTGATTGCAAATTGGATATAATTTAGAAAGGCACACACCTGTGTATATTCACACTGCACGTCAACACAGAAACCACAGGCCGTAAAGTCCGAGGAACTCTCTGTAGATCTCTGTGATAATACTGTGGTGAGGCATAGATCAAGGTGAGGGTATAAATCCATTTCTAAAGCTTTGAATTTTTCCAGTGGTGCTGTGGGCTCAATAACTGTGAAATGGTTCCTATGGTTTGTCTGACCAAACTGAGCAATCGATCAAGAATGACCTTGGTCAGGAAGGTGACCACAGAGCTTCAGAAGTCATCTGCAGAGGTGGGAGAACCTGTCAGAAGGACGACAAACTCAGCAGCCCTCCATCAATCAGGCCTTTATGGTAGAGCAGCTAGACAGAAACACTTTGAGTAAAAGACATACGACGGCTCACTTGGAGTTTGTCAAATAGCACTTAAAGGACTCTAAAAGCATGAAGAAAAATAATCTCTGGGGAGGCAGAAATTGAATCCTCTGGACAGAACTCCAAGCCAGGCACAGTGCTTATCACCCGTCTAACACCATCCCTGCAGTGAAGCATGGTAGCAGCAGCGTAATACTTCACAGTGTCAGGGGCAGGGAGACTGGTCAGAATTGAGGGAAAGATGAGTGCAGCCAACTATAGAGAGGTCCTTGAAGAAAACTTGCTCTAGAGTCTTGACCCAAGACTGGGATGACGGTTCACCTTTTGGCATGACTGTCCATGAGTGGCCCAGCCAAAGCCCAGACTTGAACCCTAGAGAATGTCTGTGGAGAGACTTGAAGGTGGCTGCTTACAGATGCTTCCCATCCAGTCTGATGGATAAACTGCTCTAATACAGGTGTGCAAAGTTTCTACAGATTTATCCAAGAAGAGTCAGAGCTGCAATTGTGGCCAGGGGCCTCTATGACAAACTGAATTGTCTAAATGCTTTAGTAAATGAGAGAATTCTGGTTTAGATTTTTAATAAATCTCCATGTTTTCCACTTTGTCTTTATGGTTTATTGAGTGCAGATTGATGGGCAAAGATTGCAGTTTTATCCACTCAAATTAAATGCTGAAAATAGGAGAAAGTCAAGTGATCTGCATACTCTCTGAAGCCACTGTATGCGTCAGTCTGTCAGTATGCTTTCACTAGATTTCTACTTGTAATGGTTAAACATACAGATACTGTTAAGATGTGCTGGGCTGCTACAGTATTTATATTCCATTTCAGAAGCTTTCCGGGAGCCACAAAGCATTAGTGGAAATGCAGGATGATGTGTCTGAACTGCTACACTCTGCCACCAGAGAATATAAACAAACTAAGGTATGTCTCCAGCCCCATCGATACAAGCTTTACGAGAAATGCCGCATTCCAGGCTAGCCTTTACCATAAACACCCTCCCCACACACACAGAAGTCACAAGCGATCTTGTGCTATCATATGTGGTGACAAAATATCCTAGTGAATGGAGCCAAAAGACTGACGTCCAGAGACATGAAGCACCACTGCCCTCATAAAGGTCTGCTGACGGTGTACCTGGGAGCTGCATTAGGCTTTGACTGGCCTTTGTCTATACAACAACTGTGGTATTGTCCCACATTGGTCTTTACATTTTATTGACAGCCACAAAAGAGATGTTGGGATAGAGAGGCATATTTCACTTCACGTGCCCACACAGAGAAATGTGTCAAGGCTGTGCAAACGTGTTCTACTAAAACAAAAACAGGAGGGAGAAGGAAGATGCTCTGTTAAAACATATCAGATATTGAATCGGCTTTTTCAGCTGGAGTAGATGTGTACAGCTGGATGATGGTGAAAGACATCCCTGATAAATGTGCATAAAATGAATAGTCAGTGAATTTATATAAGAGATTGGTATTTATTCTCCTGCTTCCTTTTTGTTCACCTTTATTTGTATTCACTTATTTTTGACAGTTTACAATAATTTAAGGTAGGAAATTACCACTCAGTTGCATTTTTGTCATGTAGACAGTGAGAAATGCACAAATTTATTTTGTTTTCCACTGTCTGTTGCATCAGTCCTGGTATCCAAGCATACAAAGCTGCCAAAGTTTGTTTCAGCAGTGTAATTATTATTATTTTATTTTTTCAGGAAAGTCTAGAAGAGATCCAGGGGATACTAAACACCACGGAGATCAGTCTACATCAGCTCACTGCATTGGTGGACTGTCGTAGCCTGCACATGGTGAGCTGGGAGGAGAAGACTTAACAAACTGAGATATTTTTAAGGGCACTGCACACAGGTGGCATGTGACATGCGTCAAAACACCCGCACGCATTATTTTCGGTGAAAGTTCACCACTTGTGTGAGGGCTGACACACATCACCGTTTCAGGATGTTATTGTCCCATATTGTCAACACACATCAAAACTATCAAATACTTAAATACTCAACCATTTTGGTGGTCCCATACTGAATTCACGCTGCTCCTGGTGTGTGTTACAGGAGTCGTGACGTGTCACATGACAAGCCACAACGCAGCGCTGCGGTGCCCTTTACTGTAGCTCTGCTCCAAGTCTGATGAAAAGGCCTGGGGATTCATTTGTTGTGACAATTTTTTAGTGTGTCTTAGTTGTGTAAAGCAAGCCCTCTTTTACACTTGTGCAACTAGTGTGCAAATGCAAGTGAGGTTTTTCCTTGTTGCTTATTTTATGACAATGGTAGTATCTTCAGTAGACTATGAAAAGTTTCTGCTGTGCAGTGTGTAGATAATGTAGACTCCCAGTTGTGATAACATGGAGTGCATTGCTTTTTTTCAAGCCAAGAGAAAACATGCATTGCCTTCCTTCTACAGTAGTTCACCAACTGTGAGCTTAAATGAGAAGTAACATCACATGGATCTTAAACACCCTCTTAGAATACACATGCTGAAATTTGAAAACTTTTTACCAAATCTCATGTGTTTCTTTGCACTGTCCTTCCTTATGGTTTTCAAACGTATACTCTGACCTGTGTGTCCATGCCACAATAAAACTGCCTGCCCATGTTGCAGGACTATGTCCAGGCTGTGACAGGTCTGTGTTATGATGGATTGGAAGGCCTCATCTACCTGGTACTCTTCTCCTTCGTCACCACTCTCATGTTCAGCTCGATTGTTTGCAGTGTGCCTCATACTTGGCGGGGCAAGCGGTAAGACGTCTGCTGCCATCCTGTTGTATACCCCCTTCTCACAGTCATGTAGGAACCAACATAAAAGCTTTTAAACCAAGTTTGTATTAGTTCTGTGTATACAGTGAGAAATAATATATGAGGGTTTAGCCTATCAATTAATTATGGTTATATAGCTTCTAACCCTCTTGCTTTTGGATGGCATGGAAGTAAAGCACACAAAGTGCTTCAGAAAAAAACATCTACACAGTTAGGGAAACATGACTATTTTTGCACAAGACTTGTGTGTGCTATTTAGAGAATGACTGTGTTTACCACTGGGACAAGTCCAGAAGGCTCTAGCTGCTTCTTCAAATAGATTACTTCCTGTTATCCCCCCTTAATTTTGCCGGGTTGGCCTACATCTAACATAACCATTGTCTGAGCTGGTGTAATTTTCTGCAGCAGAGGGGTGAAATTATCCTGATTTATTTGTTATTACCAGCAGATAAGGTTTGCAGAATGGCTACGAGGAGAGTGGTTTCCCAGGCACAGCCGTCAGTTCAGCTGCTCCGCATAATTAACTGGTCCTACTTTGGGGTCGTGTTGATCAGTGTGATCTCAGCTGGAGCTTCCTGTTATAAAGCAAATGCTTCTACGCTGCCAGTCTGTTTTTCTCAGTGGTCCCTGCTAAGTTCTACTATTATAAATCATATAATACTAATGTTTACTATTATAATTCATTTGACCCCATGTGAAATTACAGCTTGTAATAGCAGATTGTGAAGATTCATGCTTTGTATTGAGCCATAACATTTCTAGAGTTTTATTAGTATTATTAATTTGAGTCAATTTTAAATGCATATTTAGTTAAAATGTATTGTAAGATTTGATTCTGGGATATTATGGATGTGATCAGCCCATGATGTCAGTGTCACTGTCGCTCTGTTTTGACAGCCCCTGATCAGTGTATTGTTGTTTTCTCCCAAACACTGCTGAGCCTCATTGTTTGAAAAGAAGCAAGCAGAATCTCATTCTTTCTGCAAAAGTAGGCTGCTGCATTTATTAGACAATATGGAAATGAATTTCTTGTGGTGATACAAAATTAGAGCTTTTAATTTTCCAGTTACATCAGTCTGTTTTCACAGCCTTTGTTCGGTTCGTTTTGGGTCCATGGAAGAATGACTGTGATTCTGCTTCAGACAGCAGAGAATTCCTCTCTCCCTCAGGCAGACAGGACAGGGGGTCCCTCTGGTGGTGCTGGTTTTACAGTGTTTTGTTGTCTTTGCAGGAGTGAGGACAACAGTGATAATGAGTCTCTGAGTCATGGAGGTAGGCCGGGAGGACATGATAACTTGTACCGAGTGCACATGCCCAGCCTGTACAGCTGTGGCAGCAGCTACGGCAGCGAGACCTCCATCCCTGCTGCAGCCCACACTGTCAGCAATGCACCTGTCACTGAATACATGTACGTCACCGCTGCTTCAGACTTCTGTGAATCTGACTAGAAATCAGCACTAAGTGAAAGACCAGCATTGGTAGCTGATTCATTTTCATGTCATAGACTGGGGTCTGCTCAGTCTATTAGATACATCATGTACTCAGGAGCCAGTTTATATGTCCCCACAGAGATGCTCAGCTCTCCTATAGATCAGTGGTCCCCAACCCCCGGGCCGCGGACCGGTACCGGTCCGTGGATCAATTGGTACCGGGCCGCACAAGAAATCATTAATTATTTCCGTTTTATTTATTATCCGAGTCTGAACGATCTGTTATTGTGAAAAATGACCGCATTCTCTCGGTTACATTTTGGTCACTTGAGCGCCAAAACTGGCTTACTTGTGCGACATATTAAGCCTGCTCAGTGAACTCAATCTGTCACTTCAGGGGAAAATGACAACTGTCTTCACGTTGGCAGATAAAGTAGCTGCATTTAAAGCCAAACTGGATTTGTGGGGACGGCGCGTCAACAGAGGCATTTTGGACATGTTTCAAACATTAGCGGGGATTTTGGGTGAGACTGAGCCTGAGCCTTCATTCTCCCAGCTGGTGCACGATCACCTGTCTTTGCTTATAAAAGAGTTCGAGCGCTACTTCCCAACCACAAAGGACCCACGAACTGCCAAGGAAGGGATCCGCAACCAATTTGTCAACAAACCAGGTGAATCCAGCAGGTCTGTGCAACAAGAAGATCAACTGCTGGAGATCGCAAATGACGGCGGCCTTAAAAGTATGTTCGAGACAACAACTCTGTCGGTGTTCTGGATTAAAGTCATGACAGAATACCCTGAGATCGCCACCACAGCACTGAAAACCCTGTTGCCATTTCCGACATCCTATCTGTGTGAAGC
>NW_018127965.1:55502-67646 GCF_001952655.1 Monopterus albus
CCTATCATTTTTTGCACCTCTTTATAGGTTTTCCCCTCTCCAATCAACTTTTTAATCAAAGTACGCTGTTCTTCTGAACAATGTCTTGAACGACCCATTTTCCTCAGGCTTTCAAATGCATGTTCAACAAGTGCTGGCTTCATCCTTAAATAGGGGCCACCTGATTCACACCTGTTATTTCACAAAATTGATGACCTCACTGATTGAATGCCATACTGCTATTTTTTGAACACACCCCTTTCAACTAATTGCCCAATTGCACAGCCTTAAGAGCGTGCATATCATGAATGCTGGGTCTTGTTTGCTTTCTGAGAATCTACTGCACCTACTGGTAACTTGTTTGCCATGTAGCAATAAAAAATATACTAAAAACCTGGATTATTCTGGTTAGTCACATTGTACTGCTATTATTTTGAACAATACTGTATATAGTATATGGTTTCATATCTGGAAAGCAATGTGCAGGGATTTGTACTTGTTAGGCTTGATCTCACTGTGTGTTTAATTCAACAGGGCTCAGAATGCCAACTTTCAGAACTCTCGATGTGAAAACACACCTCTGATCGGACGCGAGTCTCCTCCCCCCTCGGTAAGTGTGACATTCCCTGTAAGAACACCAAATCTGTGGGAGCACCTCTGGGTCATTTGGGCCTTTTTTGACTAAAATAGTTTCAGGATCTGTGTAGCAAGAGGAACTAACCTAAAAACCTTGCACGGTCCTGGTTGTGTTTCCACCACATCTGAAGAACTGTGAAATTTAGGAGAAATTGACCAGTGACAGATTCAAAACAATAGCAGGGTCATCATCCTGATCTTTGTCTAAAAAGATCATTTTTATTGCTAAATAAAAAGAATTGCTAAAAAGCAGTAGGGCACTGTTCACCACTTGTTTATCAGTTTCTGTCCTCACCCCTTTGTCAGGCAAAGGTCATATAGACAGGCAGCACCATACATATATAAAATAAGCTTTGCCAACATCCATCATTAAGTAGTTTTAGTGCCCTATTGCTTTTTAGCTATATAAACTTTGCCTGAAGAAGACTTAATGGTGTGCAAGAACATTTTTGACTAGTTGACAGAGTTTGGAGATGTTGAAATGTTTATATGTATCACGAGTCAACCCTCCCCCTCCCCCCACATCCCAACTTGAACCTCTGCCAGACACCCTGCCCTCCCTGGTGTCTGTCTCTTCCTGGACCTGCTCGCTGCTTTGTGTATCTTCTCTGTACTCTTCTTCTTGTCGTTATATGTTTTCTTCTGCGAATCCATACAGTTGTATTTGACTGCTGCGGACAGTAACAGCGGTCACTGCTGGCAGTTAAAGCCTTCGGAGAGTTCAAGATCATTTTGGTAACTCCATCTGCTATGCTAACAGGTACAAAACATGGCCGCCTGCTGGCCTGTTTCTCCTCTGTACCACCCCACTCCCCCAGACCAGCTCTGCTCACTCTGATCAGGTGGCTTTTTTTTTTTGTGGTCCCAGGCTGCATGTCCCCCTACCACCCCCCCCACACACACACATTAGGAGGACCTTTGCCCTGAGGCTAACTGTGACCCATTGGTCAGCATCAAATTATGAAGCCATTTCACTGATTTGTGGATCTGATTGTCTTGATCCTTGGGTTTGAGTGTGAACTTGGGGGTTCGCACTAAAATATTATACTTTTGCATTGTAACAGTTTAGGATTTAGTCTTTGTGTGTGTAACATGGAAAATACCACTGGAAGGCACCGCTGATGTTTCACAAGCTGTTGTCATTTGGACAGCTGAATTCAGAGAGTAGGATATAAACCTTCCTAATTATTTTCAGCTCATGTCTGTTTCCTAATATTTTTTCTACTGCCACTCTATTTGGTGGGATAACTATAAAATGTGTTTTGTCATATTAGTAGAAATGGTACTATAAGAGTGGTGTTAGCCCAGTTGTGAGAGGTGCTGACTTTACATTCCCCAAAGGATTATGAGAAATATACAGTTGTTCAAAACCTGCAATCATGATCATTCCAAAGGATGATAGTTACAAAATCCATTAACAAGACTGAGAATACCCCATTACCAAGGTTCTTGTACTGTACTCTCCTCAGTCTGCATGTTGTTCAGGTGAACACCCATGCAAGTCATGTTTAATTAAAAGAAAATACAGTAGTTGAAAAGTCAGCACAGTATGAAATGCAGCCTTTTTGTGTTTGTATCACCTGTATTCAAAAGTTGTGTCCTAAATGTATATGAATGATTAGTTTCCATGTGGTTTGAAAGCTAATCTGTGTTGGATTTTCTCTGATCAGTTGAATGAATCGTTCTGCAGTACTTCGATATGTCCAGTCTGTTTATCTGAACGTACCTCCACTGCTGCATTGGATGTTTTACTTATCAGACGGGTTTTCTAGTTAAACAGATGCATTTTTCATAATGAGAAAATCCTACATGGAATTTGTTTTTAAATGTGTTGTAAAAGACAGGAGTGATTTAGCTTTTTATGTACTGTTTGTAATTTGTTTAACTATAAAGAGTGAAATTATGATTTATGTTATGTTCTGTGTTGTTTTCTGTGTACAGTACACCTCCAGCATGCGGGCCAAGTACCTGGCCAGCAGCCGACCAGATCCCAACAACACTGCAGCGCACTAGATGACACTGGACTCATCCTGTCTGCAGCATCTCTGAAGTCACTCACTTGGTCCTTTTTCTTTTCCCCCTCATAGATGATTTTGCACACAGTCACTCCACTTCCTGCTTTCTTCTGCCATTAACTGTCTCACTTGTCCAGATGTGCTTTTGCTGGTTGTGAAGCAAAATTAGCAGGTGTCATATATCATCTCATGATTCAAGAGTGCAGATATTTATTCTTCAGATTTCTCAATCCTGGGCTGATGACTACCGCAACAGTCCTTATTGGTGCTGCAGAGCCTGGACTGACTTGTACTTTTTTTTTTGTCCTTCAGATTATTTCACCATGGAGTTTACAGTGTCAAGTCTACCAAGGCATTGCAGTGTTAAACTCTGTGGAAGAGCTCATACAATAACATTGGTTACTACTGGTTGAGGTTTTGTAAAGTACTGTACTGCACTCTTACTGTGGGAGAGTGAGAAAAATGCCTTACACATAAATACGGTAGGATCCGGCTGTTTTCTTCTCACGACACACAACACATACGCACTGTAATATAGACTGATTTTACAATGCAGCATCTCAGTTGCTTAGGTCTTATTTCTGCTTGTGGAACTTGTGAATCAGATATTTGCATTATTCTCCACATATTGTATATCACGTGCACATTGGCTTGTTTTTGCATTTTGTCTTAATTCTGGGACCAGTTTTTCTGCAGGATTTTGCATCATACAGGTCTGAAATGGCATCTTTTTTCCCTTGGGATCCTGTTTTTTAAAATACATTGAGGAGCCACTTTTCCACAGCAGTGACTGTAACGTGAAGCTGTGAACTTCTCAGAGGATTTGATGAGCTGCATGGTGGAAATGCAGCTGGGATGACATTGTTCTTAAAAAAATTAAACCACAGTGACTTTAACGCTGAAGCTTTCATACTACTGGCAGCAGAATCTTTTGAAGATAACAATGAAGCAGTGAAGGACATGTTGTCTTCTGCGACCTTAACTCCAGTGCCCTCTCTTCACTAGGCTCAATGTTTCTGTAAAGTTGTAAAGCCCTGGTAGTTGTCTCCTTTAACAGAACTGGGAGTTGCCCACACACACACACCACAGATTCTGTTAAGCAGAGATTTTCTCCCATCAGCAGTTTAAAGTTAGAAAAGCCTCCCACTGATTTTCCCAACAGGAGTTGAGAGAATTTCCAAGAGAAACCTTGTGCATTGGCATTGCAGTGGCTCACAAATGTGTTTTAGCATTTAATTAAGAAGTAGCTAAGGGTAAGTGGATGCCTTGAAGGAATTGTGATGCCTGTGCACTCTATATAATCAGAAGTGTTCCTGTTGAAGCATGACGACCCTTCACACGTGGAGTGAGGTGTTTGTACTTCTGCTGCTTTGACTTCTCGTAGGTGTGCTCTGTGACCAGTACAAGTGGTGATGTTTGAGACTGTGCCAACAAGTAAAGCACAACTTCTTGTTATCTTTAGTGGGTTTTTTTTTTGTTTTTTTTTATGCTTTTCCTTTAGGCCTGTTTGTACAGTTGACCGTTCCTGGTTGCCTGTGCAATCAGGAGAACATGAGCCCGACTTTTTTAAATCATTTATGCTCTGTAAAACATTATTACGCTGATGCAGTCTTTGTTTTTGGGATAGTCATATTTGTTTGTGATACAAGGCTGTTGTACAGATTATAAGCATTTACAAAAAATGCTGAAGTTATTTCATTTTACATTTTTATTTCACTTTTTAAAACTTTTTTCCTGTTTGATTTGATTTGATTTTAATTTTTTTTTCCATTTTAGAATCTGTAGCAAGCACAATGTGTTGCTTCATTAATGTGAACATGGTAAATAGGTTTTAATTGAACATGAAAATTTTTTTTCTCCTTAAACAAATCACTGTAGATGTAACTTTGTTTTTTTGCAATCTCTAAAGTGTGTACATGTAAAACCTGTGGTTATATTGATTTTGAATGCTGTGTTTTCAAAATTAAACAAACCTTAACTGTAGTGTAGCAGCTCATTGGATTTCTTTATTATTGGATTGAAGTATTTTCACAGCTGAAGCATCCTGACCAGGAACAGACACTAGGTAGCAGCAGAACCACACTGTTGTTGCCTCTGTTTTTCTTTTTACTACTTTTTTAAAATAGTTTTTACTAAGAAGAACAGAATTTGCTCTATGCAAAATGTGAAATTATAATGACCAATATATGTGATTAAAATTGGATACATTATTATTTACTATATTTCAGTGCTACATTTAGCATTTTTGTTTGTTAGGGTTTTTTTGTTGTTTTTTTTTACTTTAACCTTTATTTATTCAGGAATTTTTTTGAGATAATTGGCATCTCTTCCAAAAGTGAGACCTGGCCAAAGTGGCAATGAACGATATGTATCACATAGTTACAAATCGTTCATATGCAATAATCTCATACCGAACAACAAAACAGAGAAAGCATTTTACAAAGGTGTAAACAGGAGGTTTACCAAGAATGGCTTTTATTAGTAGCTGAACACCCCCTGAAAATCATGTCTGCTGACCTCCGGTGGTTTAACATCTCACCTGAAGTGATGTGAGTGGAGGACGTTGAGTAGGACAAAATAATAGAAACACCTGGCAGTATAACATGACGTAGCTCAACAGCAGCACAAACTATCTTCCAAAATGACCCTACAGGCGAATCAACAATAGAGTAAATCAGATTTATTCTTGCCACAAAAAAAATTAAATCTCATGTATCCAAGTTCCAGCATATTTCTGTACAGACTAATCTCTAACTCTAATCCATTTCCTTGTCTGTCTTTGAAATAAATGTACATGACTTCAGGAGAGAATAGTCCTCTTAGAGATTTCATGTGTATGTTGGTATTTATTTCTGTTGCAGAGCACTGACAGACCACAGGCTTGCACACACATAACTTTGAGTGGAGCAGAATGGCAGCCTTGTGTTTCTGACCTCTCTGGGCCGACAGCAGGCAAGAGGTCAGTGTCAGCACCGGGCCAGCAGTCTGGTTTTGTCAACTTCCTTCATTCCACCAGCCAGCTGCTGTTGCCCCAAACACTGACTGCTCTGCTCATGTGGAAATTTGGGGGCTGGAATAAAATATGAAAATACACAGAAGGAGACAGGACCTTCCCTTTTCATCTTCTGTGTCTTTACATATGTAGACTAGAATTTTCACTCTTTTAAAATTTTTGTAAATGTTTCACTGAATTTAGATCGTTCATTCAGAATGTGTATACAAAAATATTAAAATACACACATTTTTGTCAGTAAATATGTCCTTTTTAGTTACTTTTTCTCAAAGGATGAGCATAGAGATTACGTCATCTTGTTCCTGCTGTTTATTGTGGGGGCCGGACTAAACAAAGCAGTAAACAAACAAAGTGTGACAGAGGCCAAGAGGTTTTTACAACCCATCCTACACAGAGATCCAGAGATGCAAATGAAATCTCACACAGTGTCACTGTCAAGGAAATTGAATTACCCCGTTTGTTGTTGGACTGAAGGAATGCATTACTAATGCTTTGAGGGGGGACACTGAATGGAGCGGGAGGAGGAGGTGGATATGGGGTGCCTGCACCCTCTGAACCCCCCCACACAGACACTTCCTGAGTCTGGCTGGGCTCTGTGCCAGGTGATCAGACCATGGCTTTCTAACTGTCTTCTCAATGCCAGGCAGCTGCATGACGGCCAGGAGGCTTGAGAGAGGCCAAGCTGCAAGACTTCCATTTAGAAATGCACTGGTTTTATTAGCCTAAATCACAGGGTAGCCAGCATCCCATCTTTTCTAATTAACCCTCGATGTTTGTAGTCTTTTTTAAGTGGAAATCTGGTGGTAAAAATGTCTCCAGACCCACAATAAATGATATATCAGAGCATAAATGTGTGGTTTTGTGTGTTTTCCCTGCCTTTCTCACTGCATGTAGTTTCCACTTCCACAGTGTCAGATCACTGCTACAGAGACCCTCCTTGTTAGTGTCTTTAACCCCCAGCATCAAAGGCTTTAGTGGCAGCTGTTGCAGACTATCAGTGTTCTAACCTTTATTTAATTATATAGTTTCACTGATTTCAAGGTCTCGTTTGCAAGAGAAAAACGCGGTTTGGTATTTTAACAGAGAAGCAGAGCGTGTCTCCCTAACAGCAGTGAGTGTGCACTACTGAGGTGTTTGTTCAGAGGAAGCTGGGCTTTACGCTATAGCAACATTTTCTGCTTCTTTTGTCACTTCCTCAACTCATAATGATCACCTTGTCTTTGCGGTATGCATGAGGCAAGATGAACACTGAATGCAAACACAGGACGTGAGCACCTTTGTGTCCTGTTTTTGGAGGGAATCCTGCTGCTTTGTTGCTGCCATGTTCAACAGTGAAAGGGAGCCCAGGAAACAGGGTGCCCAGTTTGTCCCTTTTGTGGACGAGTTCAGAGGGAGGCAGCTGTGTCCTGGGAGTCAGTGCTCACGTTATTCACACCTCACCTCCTCCTTTGTACATTTGACCCAGACAAGCCGGAGGGAGCACGTAGCCAGTGAAGGATTTATGGAGCTGTGTCGTTACCCCCGTCCTTACCTTTTAACTCCGCACATACAGCCCCATGCTCACTGAGATGCTTCAACACTTTTTGTTCTTTTAAAGTCTTCCATCTTTTGTGTGTGTGTGTGTAGAATTTGTTATGGTCCAGAGGTTTACCGCCGATTCTAAAATGAACCACATGGGACAGTAATGTTTCCTTATGACCAAGGTACAATAAACATTCAAAAGCACCATTTATATGACAGAGCTCCTTAAACACTCTCTGCAAAAGTGCTCACATTAAAAACTGATTATATACGGCAATAGTGAAAAGTACAAAATGCAATGATAACACTTTATTTTAACCCCTCACCCCCTTTTTTTTTTAAGGTGGCTGTGGCTCAGGTGGTGGAGTGGTCATCCCCCAGCCGGAAGGTCGGCGGTTTAATTCCCATTCTCCCCAGTCCACAAGCCAAAGTGCCCTTGGGGAAAGACACTGATCTTGCTCCTGATGCACAGCACTGCCATCAGTGTGTGAGTTGCCTTGATTCTGTAGCAGAGACAAATTCCTTGTGTGTAACATACTTGACCAGTAAAAGTGATTATCATTGTAAGGTATTTTAATTGCTTATTGTTGTAGGTATAAACCACTGAGCAAAACATTTCCTGAATAAAATACCATTATATCTGTTCCTGTTTACATAATAGTGTGTTATAAAAAATGTATTAAATGTGTGTATAGTGCTTATAAATGATATATAGTGATATAAATGATATAAAGTGTTTAAAGAAAGGTTTATCATAGAAAAAATAAAGAATAATCATGAAAATGGCATCTCATTTAGTCATTATACAACAGAAAATAATTCATTTTGGAAAAGTTCTGAGATTTCTTTTATAAAATGAATAATTTTTATTCTTAGTTCCACACTTTTTCATGCTGAATTGAAATTAATCCCAAAGAATTTTGTGCGACAGCTAGCAGAATGACTTGAATTTGTGTTTTTTTTAGAAATCTGTGACAATGATAAAAATAAAAGCTGGTGGTCATCCTCCAAATTCCTCAGGTCCTCCACTCCAGTGCTGCTGTTCGAGTGCTTCTCTAGCAGAGATATGTGATACCTAGATTATAGCAAACTCCCACTTGGTCGGCCTTTATGGCACATGCTCATCAGGATTAAGGCCAGTGCCAGTTGCTGTGTGATCTCTCTATGGGCCAATGGGACCATTGCTAATCCTACAGACAATGAATGCTGTTAATTGGAGACTGACTGATATAACAAAGGTCATGATGACAATGTGCCAGTGGCCAGCGTCTCTGTAATCCCCTGCACTGTGGGGAATGGCCGTCTGATAGCCACACTTCACCAGATCTACTCCCTCTCCTCACCTTCCACTCTGGGATTTTCTATTTTACTGGCAGTTAGAGCTGTTGTTTTGTTTTTGAGTCAAACAAACACAAAGGCAATGACTTTATAGAGCTGTGAAATTTCACATTTTCTACCCAGAGGACCGATGGAAGGTGCAAGAAAGCACACCCAGGTGTTTGTGTTTTAATCAGCATGGTACAAACAGACTTAAGAAGTGTTTCCTGTTATTCCTTCTGTAGACAAGGCCGAAACAGTGTCAGCATTAAGGAGGTGAGGCCGCAATATTCTGTGTTTTAAATATGTCCTCAAATATACATATATAATGTTAGAAAACACACCAGTAATAAAAATGAAAAATTTTGAACTCTGTAAGGATCTCATGTCACCATCATGATTCTTCCCCAGTCCTGTTAACGCTACCCAGTCTGCTGCTCTGTCGCTGTCAGCCGCTTATTTCCTCAGGCACCTGCAGTTACATGAAACTTTCCTGAACTCATTCCTCAGCCATCTCCCAGATGCCCTTGGACTTTCCCTCCTTTCCCAGTCACCTGACTCCCACGCTTACCTTCTCACCTCTTTCCCATCCCCTGATCGGCTCTCAGTTTTTAAACAGCCCTTGGTCCCTTCAATATACCCGAGTCTTGTTTTCGGTCTCTTCATAGTTATTTTGCATTTCTTTCAGTCATTTAATGTCTCCTTTAGTTGTTTTGCATCCCTCTGTGGTGATTTTGTATCTCTTTGTGGGTGTTTGATTAATTTTTCAGGACTAAATGTCACTTTATACAGAGGCTATGGTCCTGCGGCCCTGTACCTTTCAGACAAGCACATTTAGATGTAAAGATAGCATGATCTACAGAGTTTTGACACTCAACAGTTCTTTGATTTCTCCCTGAGGTGAAATTATAACTCAGACTAGGACAGACACAAGTCATGCAGGACAGTTGTTGTTTTGTATACAGATCATTCTAGGTATTTGGATACTGGATCCTTTATCAGTGAAGGAAAATCAGCCACATCAGCCGCCCCAAGTCTTATTTCACCATAGCTCACAGACAGGCAGGTGGGTGTCTGCAGTTGGATGTTTCTCTTCTTGTAATCTCTCACCTGTTGCCACACTATATTATGAAATAATTCCACTGCTAAAGGTTGAGCAACAGACGTGCAGTTGTTACACCTCAATTATACTTTCAATTATGATCTGTTATCTTATTTAAAGATATGTCATTCCTGTTAATGACTGTGAAATAATGCCATTTACAGCGGAAGAACTACTGAAATCTGAAAGATAAAGGGTGAAGTGTTAGATCAAAAGATATTGCTATCATATCAGTATCTGAAGTATAAAGCTACAGCTAGTAGCTTTTTAGCTTAACTTAGTGCAAAGACTGAAAACTGAGGGGAACAGCTAGCAGGTCAGGGTGTAGATTGAAATGCTAGTAGTGAACATTTATCAGTATTTAGCATTCTGTAGCTGCTGGCATGGGAACACACATACTATAATTGCAATAGCAAAGGTTAAGGAGAACAGTATTAACATGTAACAACCGCCATTCATTCCAAGTTGCTCACAGATGTGACAGACTGGTGTGTCTGAAAGTTTACTGGTAGCGAGGGAGTACAAATGAGCTAGAGGAAATGGCTTTAGGTTCATTTAGATCTCATTTTGTTTTCCTCTCATTGCAGACAAACACTGTGATGGTGTACATCTTTTCAGTTATGACTAAAAAAGTGCTACAAGCGACAGTTTTCAGAATCTGAGATTTAAAAGATTAGCGACAGAATAGAGCATCACTCTAATGATTTGTTATGTATGTAAAAACCTTTTTGTTTTGTAAAAAACAGCTTGCCAATTTAATAATGCTAGACTCTTATACTTAAGCTACATGCCCTCCTTTCCCATGGGTACAGTGCCAGAGGAGGGATCTGTCTCATCTATTGTTAGCAAGCTGAAGAAAGCAAAGCTAATCTACTACTCAAGCTGTTTTGATTGTCCTTTTTTGTACAATATGTGATTTGAAACATCTGTACAAGTTTATTGGAAACTTTTTTGGTGAATCAGCAAAGAGACAAGAAAGCAGGCACAAAGCGACTGATGTCTGTTTGAACATGAGGTTTAGACACATAAAAGGCTGCAGCTTTTCCCACTATACATCTCTGGAAGGCAAAGCTGTGATTATGGTTTGTGGTAGGGATGTTTGCTCTGAGCAATTTGTCTCCCATGCAAGGCTTTGGTGATGGATCTTAAGTGACAGGCCTGCCAGGGTTCAGCCAGCATCTGCTTGAGGAGGCTGATAACATCAGTCTAACCTAGCCTAGTCTATAAGTCAGGTCAAATGACAGTAGAATACTAAGTGATTATTCTGAGCATGACATGTGGACAAAACAGACAAAAAAGACCAAATATACAAAGTTTTTCAGTGGTTATGCACCTTTATTTAAAGTTTCAGGCCCACTGCGGGTCCCATGCTTGTTAATACCAGGATCAGCTCATAATCCCTGAGAAGCCAGTATTGGGAATGAACTGTTCAAACCCTCCAGATACTGGAGAATAAACACCACAGTCATTTAGTCGCACAGTTCAAAGCAAATCATGTCCAGGTCATTAAAAGCATGTGGAATCTACAGAGATGAAATGACATTCTAAACATATACAATCGCTACTCACGTAAACAAAAGGCACAGTACACAATACTGTAATCAAGATGTACAGCGTAACCCAATATGGGTGAGAGACAACACAGAGGGGAACAAATCCCTCCATGTGGAAACACTGATGTTGCTCTTGTTCAGTTCTCACCTCAGAGGTCTCAACAGTAAACAGCCAATATTATGTGTAAATATACATCATTCATAATAACAGTAATAATGATAATAATGGTTGAGTCCTGTTGTGCAACCGGTTGTAGGTTTTTATGTAGATGCCACTGATTCAAACTGTTTAATTTGGGTTCTCTTTAAATGGCATTCATCCAAATTTAATGTTGGTAATTCTCCCCGTTTAACCTTTAGAGGCGAGTGTCTTCTCAGGCACAAACATCAGCTCATTTGAAACTCCTGTGCAATTTCCAAACACAAAGCAATTCAAAAGTTGATTGTAACCCCGAATCAAAACCTCTTCCATTCATTTCTTTTCCCTGATTGTAACAAATGCATGCATAAGAATAAACAGATACTGAGATTTCGAGGGGTTATTTGTTGTTAGTTTGAACACATGTCTGAAGTATGTAGCTTAAGGATGTAAATTAGGTTATTCCACTGAAAAATATCAAAAAAAGAAAAAGTGCTTTGTCCTGATATACCTCAGATTAGTTCACCAAAGGATGTATTTGGTAATCTGCCTGCTGCCAGCAAAGGTTTGCGGGAGAAAAAAACACTGTTAACTAAAAAAATATATATATATCTTCATATCAGAGCATTTGTCCGGAGTCATTTCAGGTAAAAGGTTGAAACAAAATGCCTAGAAAAGCCAATTGTATGTGATAAAAGCCAAAAAGCCTACAAATATAGACCTGAATGGTTTTGCTTTTTTAACAACTAAAGTAAAAAGTCATTCTGAAGCTGGCAAAAAGGCTTGAATATATGACAATACATTCTATGAGAATTGCAAATACATTTACAAGCAACATATACATCACAAAGCTGATTGCCTGCAAAGCT
>NW_018127965.1:67668-128122 GCF_001952655.1 Monopterus albus
GGGCATTATGGAGCGACGTCCTGACAGGAAGAACAAGTCCCGAGGCGGGCCGCACAGCAGCCCAGTAAAACTATTAAAGACTGTGCTCACTGCAGCAAGAATACAGCAGCTGCACAGTCTGATACCAAACACTGGTCCCCACAAGCCTTTCAGATACCGAGGCACGACGGGGACGAGGATGAGAAAGGAGCAGTTGCCCTAAAAGGCAACCTGAGGGGGACACCATGGGGTGTCTGGATACAGGAGACAGTGCACAGACTTGAACCTGGATGTAAGAGAAAAGAAGCTTAGAGCAAGATTTACACAAAGTTGTTGAAACTGACATTAATCATGTTATTAAATACAAAGACATCTCTCACCTCGATGGATCCTCCTCCACAGAAAAAGCCCCTTTCAAACTGATGATATTGCTCTTGTTTTCAAACATCCCATAACTGAGGGTGATCTGGAAGAAGAATTACAGCAAAACCATGAACACGTCTCTCACACGATTCATGAAATACACTAGAGCTTCAAAGACTGCAAGGACAATCCGAAGCTCTCACCTGTTTGTGAATCTCAGATCTCGACACTTGCTGCAGGTTCTCCAGGTGGGAGTGGAACAGGTTGCTGCGGGTCAGAGGAACCCCCAGCACCGACTCGATGATGTAGCCGATGGTGCAGTCGTCGGGCAGGCGGATCTTCTCCGCTGTGTTCATGAAGTGGCCGCCGCTGAAAAGGCAGACAATACACAGACATCCCATCAGTGCCGATGCGACATGCCTACCCCAGGTCATAGTGCGCTGATTCGCCATAAATAAACCTGGACATGTTAGGATCATATCAGCTGATTCTATATAGTGTGGTGATTTCATTATGAAAACATATTTCACAAAATGTGGTATTGATTTGACTGAGAAGGGACTTTTTTGCTATGTAATTGTCACAACTGAGGCAGTAAAATGATACAGAGTGTGTGCTAGCATTTCTGTATCTTACCTGGCCCACGGGCTCATCTTCAGCGCTAATCCCCGACTCACACAGAAGCCTGCTCCTCCAGTAGCAAACCAGAAGTTTACTGGTTTCTAAGAGTAGAGAGAAAAGTTTATTATCTGACAAATAGTCTGGGAATATTATGTTCATAAAAAAGACGTTTCTTCTACATACATACCATCTTATTGTCCCCCAGCCTCTCAGTGGCCTCTATGGGCCGGTCCAGACTGGGTTTACCGATGTACATATCCTGGGTGTGAGGGTACTGGGACAAGTACTTCACCAGAGTCTGAACATTCACGTAGTTGTCATCATCAACGTGACAGAACCACCTACGAAGCAGAGAAAAATTATATTATTACATGCTGAGATATTCAAACATTAAAAAAAATCACTAAAAATTAAAGTGTAGGATTCTTACTTTTTCCCTGACTCTATGAAATTGTCATATTCCACCGCCATCTTGCAAGACAGAGCTTGTCGGCTGTGAGCCGCAGAGCAGTTGGTGTTGATTGCATGACTCCCTGTGGCAAAAATGAAAGAAACAGGAGGATGTTTATGTACTTTAATGCCACTTTTCATGAAGGCAAAAAGATCCAAGCAGAGTTTGTATGACCTTTAAAATATAATTTGCTCTCAGTTCAGTTGGCCTTTCATTCTGATAAAACTATGCAGATGTGTATTCCCTACATGAAGCTTACCTATTGTCTCTTTTAGCTCCTCATCATCTCCGTCTGTGAAGATGTAAGTCTGTAAACAAATGGAAAATCACAGATAAACGGCTGTGCTCTTTAAGCCCACTGAGTCAAAGCCACTTTGGCTGATCATGGAGGACGGTCACACAGTTAGCTTCAGCAGTGTGTCCGTCCTCCTCTGAAGCCTGGTGTGATTAGCATCCATCATCGCGTCTTTTATGCAGTGGAAAATGCGTCGAGTTAAACAGCCTCCTGCTCTAATAAAAGCCCTTTGTCCTGCATCTCACTCTCTCCATGGCAACTATGTAGCCGCCCCGAAGCATCCCAGACACAGAACAAAGACAGAAGCAGGCTGTCCACCCCCACACACACCCCATTCATGTCTCCCATCCCCTGGCTGAGCTCCTGCACTCTGCTGGACCTACTACCATGCCTCAACAGGTTGAATACAGATAAATGTATAGCATAAAAATGTTACAGTCAACACAGATTTGACACAATCCTCTTTGTCCTTGTTACGTTATGACTGACTGACTCAAAAGGTTAAAAGAACCACACCACAGGACTTCAGACACTTGTTAATTGTAGCAGTTAGTCATAAAAAAAGTTAACAACAAAGGGCACCTTAGAGGAACACGCTTTAAAGGAGCAAAGGAAGCTCAGACTCCTTTTTATGAAAGCTCAGACAGAGCAGGTGCAAGCTGCTGAACAGTGATAATGAAAAGGCAGCTGGCCCCGGGCTTTGTAAACGCCGGTCATGTGTTTACGCTCCACCTCAGATGAGGCAGAACATCCCGCTACCTTATCTGCTCCACGTGCCTCTACATGCCATATCCTGCTGCCATAACCCTCACTGACAGAGCACTGTTTGTCAGCTATAACCACCGTTGGCTGCCCTGCAACTGCGATTTGTGACATTTATCTATAAGCAGGCTGCTGACTTGACTAGTATCAAAAGAAACATCGTTCTACTCCACTTTTCTTTTCCTGCACAGAAAAGTCTGAACTGTTTACAGAACAAACACTGATGTTGCATCTTACCAAAGCCATGAGCCTGTATTTGTATAAGGAAGGGTGGTGGTTTCACTGGTAAAGGGATCAGAGGCTGGCTGTTTACTAGAAAGCCCATTGAATAGACAGCCTAATCACCGAGGCAGCTGCCAGAGCTGCCAGGGCACTGACAGAAAGAGAGGGAGGACAGAGGAGTAGGTCAGGCTCTCACTGCTGATTAGTAAATCAAAAACCGTGTGTGGCCACTCACCCTCTCTTCACCCCCCCCCCTCCCCCCCCTTCCCCCCCCCCCCCCCCCCCAGGCCACATACAAGGCCAGAGCCTCTTAAATAGAACAATGCCATGAGTTTTCATGCTGGGTAAAGTCTCCACTGGGTAAATTCCAAATATATTTGCCAGCATTTGCATACAGCTGCAGGAGTTAACTAAAGACAAACCTCCCAGGAATTTTTTTCAGTCTTTGTTTCTTAAAAGAACACTTACTTTCATGGAATGCCAGTTCATACTAAAGATAACGTTAGCTTTGTGTGATGCAGAGATAAGAGATGAGGAGACACGGGGTGAGGAGAAGAACAAATAAAGGGAGGAGGGGCTGCACTCTTGACCACAGGGAGGCCTGGCATGGCCCTGTCTGAGCTGAACGCGGTGCCTGGCTGGCTGTCTCCAGCTGCACAGGAAGGAAGGGCATCAGCCCCTCTTTGCATCGACTGCCTCCACCCTGACTCCTTCCCCCTCCTGTCCCAGCCATTCAAAGCACTCTGGACACTCATTCTGACCACTTGTAGTTTATTACTTCATAGTGCACTAAAATCCAGTGCCAGGTTTTTTTTCTTCCTAGATGGTAAAACACTCATTGTTGGAGTGCTGGCTAATTATCATACTCCTAAGACCGGAATGCCTGGCACAACAACATGAAGATGTCAGCGCCTGCTGCCCAGACCCTGACAAAATGATAAAGGCAGCTACTACCTGCTAGTTTTACAAATCAGTTCAGAGACAGGAACAGAAGAAGAGGGTCAAGCTCTCCTTGACCTTATGCAATATTTAAACTTAAATAAGCTGGTTTTGATATTTATAGATGCTTATTGGGTTTGTCAGTTATTAGCTACAAAGTGTACGGATTTACCAAGATGCTAACTGATTGGATTTCTAAAGATTTTTTTTCTCTGAATGGGCTGAAAGATTAAGAAGGCCAAAGGCACTATTGTGTCGACACATCTATCACAGAAATAATGTACCTCCTGTTCTCATGCAAAGAGCATCACATATGAACTCCATCTGCATGCGAGTAAAAAAAGTAAAACTACATTTAAGCCAAAAAGTAACAGCACAGAAATGTTTAAAAATCTACTAATATCTGCTGCATTGTGAATTTTAAAACAGCAGCAGCAAATGTTCATCTCTTGTGTCTACAGCTAGAAAAATAGTCCAGTCTCCACAGATGTTCATCAGCTGAGTGTGAGAATCAAAGCTGAGCATGGAGACTGGCCATATGTACATGGTGGGAACTCAGAGCATCATATGGCTAGCATTAATGCCGTCCTTTGTTCTGTCTCTCCCAACCACCTGGCACCCTTCCTCTAGGAACTCCCTCTTGCATTGTGGTGCTCAGTCTGTGCTTTTTATCCATGCAGCCACCCACCAGCTGCCTGCCTATAAACCCTGCTGTTACCTCTGTTGGATGGATTAACTATCATCATCCAGCACCTTAATTACAACCAATTAGCAAAATCAATTCACATATAAGCAGATGTTGTAAAGCCTGGTTTGGACATTAGCTATGTAGGTAATTCTGTCTAAGTGATTCTGATAGCCAGCAATTTTCCATTATCTATACCGCTTATCCTGTAAAGGGTCGGGGGGAGTGGGGAGACACACTGGGAAGGTCTCCAAAAGATAAACACAGTGTTTAAAAAAAACACTGTGTAACAGCACTTGAGGCAAATTGAAAAAGACTTGCAAAAGGCATATGTGACACCTCTAGATGTAGGATAAAATCAACTTGACTAGTCACTGTTTTCCATACTATAGCTGTGTGAGTCTGTGAGCCTAAAGCAGCTTGGGCTCATGACCACATTTTCATACCTGGCATGCTACTTCCCACCACAAACTTGCCTATAGTTGCACCCCTTTGTCCCAGGCATCCCCTTAACGAAGCCTCCGTTTTCCCATCCCTCCAGTAGGCTTGACCCAGACTCAGCTCCCACGTTCCCATGGTGAGCAGGGACACAAGGGGCTGCGAAAGCTTTTCTTCCCCCTTCAGAAAGACGCTTTGTTAGTCCTGGAAGGGGGACAGCGTTGGAATCGGTGCTGTGAAGCATCCATTGCACAGGGGGCATTCACAAGGACACCCAAAAAGAGGAGGGATATCACTCAGAAGAGAATAAAAAGTGGCAGAACAGAGGAAATTCAGCATGGTTAACTGGGGCTGTGTGATCATTTTAGTGTGTCATCTGGTGACAGGGGAACAATACAGCACTGTAACTATTTATCACACAGGCATCACCTGCTTATTGTTCAGCTCCCCAGCACAAGGATATCAACAATATCAGCCCACAAACAATCAGATCATTTCCCAAAACCTACACTGTCAGCTTCTTCATGCACAGTACTGTAAACAGTTGCAGAAGTATATCAATCGAATTACACATGGCTGATATCAAGAATCGATTTTGCACTTTTCCTTTACCTGTTGCATGTTTCTAGAGATCCATGTGTCCAGGAGCAGATTCAGTCTGGACTGGTGGAACTTCTTGGTGGTCTTCACAGCGATGAAGATGTCATCCGCGCTGATGTCCTCAGCTGGAGGCGCGTCAGCGGCGGATGCAGAGGAGCCTGCGGGCTTCTCCACCTCCCTCCGTGCCCGAGTCAGTTTGGTAAAGTACGCCGAGAATCCCTTCTTAACCTGCGAGTCCCCGAGTTGTGCGTTCTCCTCCTCCGGCGCGGAATCTTGGAGAAGAGAGCGCGTCCCGGTGTTCTCTCCATCTGTCACCTCATCCACCTGAGCCCGATGATGCTGCACAGCGAGGAGGAGTAGCAGCAGGCAGAGACACGCTGTGCTGGCTACAGAGAGAGCTGCCTTTTTCCCATTATTTTTCAACATGATTAAAACTAAAACTTACTAAAAGTAAAGACTATAAGCGGCGGAAAAAATCCCCACAACAAAGTCCATACGTTTTTTTTCTCAGTAAATCAATAAACACAAGAGAATGTATGTAAGGTCCGATAGGATGCGCAGCCGAATGGCAAATAAGTCATTTGTTACCAGAGAAAATATATAAGCTTCCGCGTTGGCCACGCCTCACGGGAGGCCCGTGAAGGCAGCATGCCAGCCAGTGACGCGGGATGGGGCGTGGTTATAGTGCTCTGTGCGTGTGTGTGTGTGCGTGTGTGTGTGTGTGTACGTGCGTGCGTGTGTGTCACTTGTAGCTTGACTTTTACAGCTAATAGCTGCACCTGAAGATAAACAACATCCTCCACACAGCACCACGACATATTTGATAAGAAGGTTTATCCTTGTCCACATCTGAATCTAAACTGACATGTATTTTTCAAGTTGAAGCGTGTTAAACTCAACCGAGTGTGAACCGGCTGTTCACCAGAGAAACAGGCCCTATTGTTCTTCTGCGCCCTAGTGAGGACTCTAAACAGTTGGCCATTCCTGAACATTTGTTATTCAAATTCTGGCTTGTCTGGTGCTGGGACGCTGACCAAAGGACAGGAGTCCCATTTAGACCAACATGCAGCTGACGGAGCTTCAGAAACACAGACACTCCCAGCAGCCACCACATAGTTAAAACATCTTTGGTGCAAGATTCTGGAGCCAAAATTGTAGGTGTCTTTTTTTAAGTGGCATGTTATCTTATGAATCTAACCACCATGTGAATTACTAAGTGCAATGTTTGAAGTTCACTGTGGGAAATACTATTACTCTATTTTTGTGTATTGCGGTTTTAATGCTTTGTCGCCTTGATGTAACTTTTTTATTTTAAGACTAAGTGTTCTGTCTAGCTTTTGATTCCTTACCTGACTCCAAAGGAGAGCTGCACAAGAATTCCTACATGCCTAGACCGTCTGTTTATGCATAAATGGCAAATAAAAATCTTGAATCTTGAATATTAACAGCATCCAAAGTATAAAGATGGTCCCTATAAGTCCAGCACAACAGTCTGCTGAAGTCACACAGATATTTTGCTCCCAATTCAGACACTAGGTAAAATATGAGGGAAAGGCTGAGTCACACCCTTTGTGTCTGTGATAAAATTTTAACACATTCTGCTTCTTAGCCTCTCTAGCTTTACTTGAAATGTTGCTTTCCAAAGCAATTGCACGATAAAAGCAGCTTTTTCCACTGCAGTTTTATTCTTTCTGATTCTGCAACACATGGAACATAAATTACATCCCTGCTTTGTTGCTTCTGACAAGACCTTTTGTTCACCTTTTAAACGTTTGCAAAGAAAGGGTTTTAAAAGCAAGTGTAAGAAATGAGGCAGAGGGGTTTTGTCTCTATGGTTTTCATTCTTCTTCAACTTTCTTTCTGCCAGGCTTGCATGGCATTTGTCTCACCTTGGAAACTCTTTTTGGTCCTTTGGACTTGTGAACAATGTCAGTTGTTAAAATGGCAAGTGAAATGATAACATTCTCTACTACTTGTGTTTAGAAATCACCCCACAACTCCAACTCATCTTTGACCCCTTGCCATCCAATATTGAAGTCCAGTGGGATTAAATCCAGTCTCCTCAGATAAGATCACTTCCTCACCACAGTGCCCACAAACCCATAAATAAAAGCCACATCATCCTTGGTTTTCCCGCTGATTGTTTTGACTTGCTGGGGGAACTGAGCAGCCACAGATGGCTGGTAAAATTACAGGGCTGCTATATATAGTTTCAGTGGTACTGGATGAAGACAAGTTCAGCATCTCAGTGACTGTCCCACAACTGTCCATGTGCATAAACTATATCTTTTTGTCATTTAATGTAAGCCAGAGTCATTCAGAGATAGCAGCCTGATTATATCTGACCAGTTTTTATATAAACAACCCTCTGTTTCATAAAATCACAGACATCTCTACTTTGTACAGTACTACTTATTGTTAGTAGAAACTAAATATTCACTGGGGACCCTTTAGGTTTATATTTCCACTATGAGCTCAGTAAACCCATGGGACCTCCAAAATTCTGTTGACTACTTTGAGTTATTTCCATATCATGATGTAATTATTAGCATTAAGAGGTAGAAAGATTGCATGACCTAAAAATGCCTATAAAAAGGTCCTTTGTGTTGGGATAAATGGCCATTTTCCAAATCAATGCAGCCTCTTTTTGTCTGAGGCCTATCCTGTAGCTACCTTGGTGGGACATTCAGTGGGAGGTCCAGCAGACAAAAAGAAGACACTGGAGTCATTGGTGTACTTTGAACAGTTTGTTGTGCCCTCTCATCAGGCTCTTTCACATTTAAATATTGTCAATGTGTGAGCCATTGCAGAGGTGGTGTGCATAATTTGATTCATTTATCTCTGTATTCACAGGACATTCTCACCATGTCAGAGTGTGTTGACCTTTGATTTTGTTTGTGGATATATCAGTAGCAAAACATTTGCTTTAATTTCTTAGCTAAACAAACAGGCATGGCTCTCTAAGGTGAAGAGGTTTTTGCTGCAGAGGGGAAAGGCCTGGGTTCCACTATCTCCCAGAACCTGAAGTGGACATCCAACATCAGGACCTTTATCAAGAAGGCACAGCAGAGAATGGACTTCCTGTTCCAGCTCATGAAGTTCAACCTGCCCCAGAAGCTGCGGATACAGTTTTACAGAGGAATCATCACGTCTGTTCCATCCCTGTCTGGCTTGGCTCAGAAACCAAGAAGGACAGGAACAGACTCCAGCAGGACAGTCAGGACTGCAGAAAGAACAATCGGAGCCAGCCTGCCCTCCAATGAGTACCTGTACACCTCACAGGTCAAAAGGAGGGCAGAGAAGATTTCTGCTGACCCCTCACATCTTGGACACAATCTGTTTGAGCTCCTTCCCTCTGGACGGTGCTACAGGTCACTGTGCACCAAGACAACCAGACAAAAGGACAGTTTCTTCCCCTCAACCATCACTCTGATGATATATATATTTATAAAGTACTTCATTTTTATTTTTATTTGGCACATTCTTTTTTCTTTTTGTTCTCAGTCTTATCTTGTTTACTTGTCTGCTCGTTGCCTTATGGAGGAACATTGTACATACACATTGAGAGCCACTGTACCGGAATCATTCCCTGTGGGTCCAACACACCTGTCCCATAAAGCTGATTGTGATTCTGATAACTGTTCAGATGTGCCCGTCGTCCCCTTCTCCTGCCTGCCCTACTTCCACCCCGTCAGCCTAATGCTTCCTGGCACTCTCTCTTTGTGTAGGCACTCTTTATTCTGAAAACTTCAAATGACACATTGACAGAATAAATTGGGACAACTATTCTAGTCCTTACAGCCTGACAACTGTGGCTCCTAGCAGAGAAATTGCATTGGACAGCCTAAATTATGAATAATGGGGGAGACTGGCATAATTTATTAGTTGTGTCTTTTCTCACTATGTTACACTGTGGGCTTTATGTTATGAAACATGAAGAGGGTACAATGATATCATCTGTGTGTGTAATGTGGTGGAAGAATAGAGCTGTGGGATCTGATACCATAAAAAAAGATAAAACTAGACAAATGCATTTCCTGAAGAAAATGTGTGTGGATGCTGATTGCTGAAGAATTGCCCTGAAAATGCTGAAATGGCTGAAATCCATAGCTTGGTGGTTAATGCCACTGACTTTGGTATGACTTCATCATGCCTTTTTCTGTGTTGTGATCTGCCGCTATATAAAAAATAAAATTAACTTCACCTTCAAGGGGGAGCAGGACACTAATATTGCCCCAATATTGCTGCAAATAAGATACAAAACACTGACACAGTGACATTCATTTATCTTTCTCCCAGAGCCTCCAGTCCTACTGTGAGTGCTGGTGTTAGGGCCCTTCATGTACACCAGAGGCCCTCAACTCCATTACTGGATGGACATGGTCAACACTCCACAGGAGCCGGTGAAGCTGTGGCATGGATTGGGCAGATACATTTAAGCAACCAAACATGAACAAATCCACAAACACACATGTGCATGTACATACACACAGATTCAGAAATAGAATAAAAGTGCTAAAAATGTGTTCATTTGTAAAACGCCTTGAGGCGATTTCCATCTCCTAATAAAAGCATGTCTAGATGAAAGGTGTGTTTGTAATTGCATGTGATTTTTACTTTCATTCTAAATAGAATAAATGAATGTATTAACATTATGGCATTCTCATAATACAGACATTGAAAAATCTACCGTTTCCCCTTAATACATCCGTGGGCAGAATGGTCTCCATCATGCTGAAAGCTTTTTTCGGCTCTTTTAACCAGTGGAACTCAGAGAGACGAAGCGGACCACTTGGATATATAAAAAATAACCGTGCTGGTTTATTCAAAGGATCACAGGTAAAATTAACATTACACGTCCAGGTATCCTTCACCTCCAATACTGCGCGCAGGCAGATGAAGAATGAAAGACCCTGAACCACCAATGCCTATACATTATATCTGGTTTGGGCTAACCCCATTCTACCCAGGCACGTCAAACCGTGGCGTCACCTGATATGTCAGCTTTGCAGCTGGCTATCCTTATATGCACCCTGCTAAAAATCCATGAGAATGACTAAGCATTTAACAGCCTACCTAGACATCCTGTCTCCACTAAACATTTATAATACAACAAGTATATAACCAATTTCTATCTGACTAAAAAATACCTAACAATTGCGATTCGGTATCAAGCTGTTATAATATAGTAATGGGACGTACAAAGGTTGAATTTAGTTTATTGTTATAATCAGTCCTATTGGTGTTTGTGTCTGGTTTGGCACCATGAAGGTAAACAAGAACACTATTGGAGGGACACAAAGTTGTGTCGGTTTCTTATAATGCAAAGCACCTGCCAGGTAATGTTAATATTAATACCTGATCAGTCTTGTTACACACGCGAAGTTTCAGTTTTCTTTTATTTTCCTCTGCTGATATCTTTAGGGATGAGTGTTTGAATGTCATTTCTTTACTACTATTGTTAGATTTTACCCAAGTTCTTTTATTGAAAGCGTGAGAAGTGAAGACAGAAGAGGACTGTTTAAAATCAACAGGAAGTTTACTCAAAGTCTGGGCACAGGTGAAGTCTTACAGCACTGGGATCAGAGAGACAGAGCTCCCGTAGGAAATCTGTTCTCTGAACAATGAGTTACGTTTTCTCATTACATTTATCTTCTTGGGCTAGGCCTGCCCTGGACAGAGGTACAACATTTCACACTTCGTAATCCTATTGGCCATTTGTCATGAGCAGGTCAACCCCTGCCTGTGTCTGCTTGCTGAAATGTGATCTAAACCAGGTGTGAGTGTGTGTGTGCTTCTCAGGTGGCAGCTGGATCGATGAACACTGAACAACGGGTGGTCTGGGCTGCAGGCCACCCTGTATGTGTGATGCTATTGTAGGACCTAGTGAGTATGATGGATGGAAATGGATGGATGGACTACTATTTAAAATGTAATTAAAGCAAATAAAATTATACTTACCCATTCGAGATGTTAAAATGCCATTATGCACCCAACTTGTCGCCTCTCCTCTTCTCTACCTGTTTCTTAATTCCTTTTTCTCATCTTTTCATGTTATTTCTATACGATTATCAAAATAGTTGTGAATTTATTGTAGGTGATCCAGAGTGCAGCCTGTATGTGAGCCGGAAAAGTGTTTGTAAATCAGAGATTAGCTAACAAACAGACAATGTGGAAAATTATTTCGATGGCACATTTTATGTCTCACATTTATAGTTTGGGATTAAAGTTATAAACTGTACACTGTAAAGAGAGATGGTGTTCTCGAGGGTTTTAGTTTTTGAGATATCCAAAGTAATCCGTAGGTAACTCACATTTCTTTTAGTGATCACAGTCGTGAGCCTCGTATATTGCTGAATACATAGCATAATTTTTTCTAAGTTTTTTCAGCGTAGCATAATTAAAAATTGCACCTGTCCTGTTGAATGCATCTGGTCACGTTCAGAGGATCATCAGTCGATGTACGGGCAGAAAAATGGTTTTAATGTGTGTCTCCGGTTCCATGAAATAGTTGAGTACAATAAACTTTCAAACCAAACTTTAATGTTGGCTGAGTCCTTTGATCTTTCAGCGGTTGATGTAACATCCAACAAGTACGTGAATGTCCTGGGAGACTTGAACATTTTGATACCTGAAATACCTGAAAGTATGCTTAAGTAGAATTTCCCCATTCATTTGAATGGGGCAAAATTTTTAAAATAAAGCTAAATATTTCAAAAGTATGAAGTTTACAAAAGTTCTGAATAGCAGCATGAATGTCCTTGAGCAGCTGAACATTTTGATAGCTGAACGTATGCGGAAGTAGAATTTTCCCATTCATTTGAATGGGGCAAAATTTTTAAAATAAAGCTAAATATTTCAAAAGTATGAAGTTTACAAAAGTTCTGAATAGCAGCATGAATGTCCTTGAGCAGCTGAACATTTTGATAGCTGAACGTATGCGGAAGTAGAATTTTCCCATTCATTTGAATGGGGCAAAATTTTTAAAATAAAGCTAAATATTTCAAAAGTATGAAGTTTACAAAAGTTCTGAATAGCAGCATGAATGTCCTTGAGCAGCTGAACATTTTGATAGCTGAACGTATGCGGAAGTAGAATTTTCCCATTCATTTGAATGGGGCAAGATTGTCACAATAAAGCTAAATATTTCAGAAGTATAAAGTTTAGAAATGACTGTCTTTGAAGAGCTGAATATTTTGATACCTGAATTGCTTTTGTAGCTGAAAGTATGCTGAACTTATTAAAGATGTGAAAAATAGTCCAATAGGACCCCACAAACTAGGTAAAACAAGTAGGTGTGAACGTGTGTGGGCGTAGGGGGGGCGATAGAGAGGGAGAGGCTGAGAGAGACATAGAGAGGAGTTATGTTGGGGCATGTCCCAATTGCTTTACAGCATCCACACAATAATAATAATAATAAAGAACAGGATAACATAGTGTGGGTGCTTCACAACATCCACACAATAATAAATAAAGAACAGGAGAGCATAGTGTGGATGCTTTACAGTATCCACACAATAAAAAGATTTTAGGGGCTTTAGGGGTTTTACCAAGTCCTAATATACCCAGTGTGGAGGTGTGAGGCGGTATAGCTCAGTGGTAGAGCATTTGACTGCAGCTCAAGACATCTGTGGTTTAAATCCAGATGCCCCTTTACCTTAAGTGATACCAAAATGTTTTCAGAAAAGAGATAAAAAACAATGTTCATGGAAGCATTGTTATAAAAATATGCAGAAGTAAAAAACAACTTCTTTGCTGTGGGTGCACAGTGGTGCACTTTTTAACCTAAGTGTCAGTGTGCATGTGTTTGTTCAAGGTGCTTCATTAACCAATTAACCTAATTTCTATGTAAACTGTATATTCAGTATGTATTTATATGGAAATGTTGCAAGGCCTGCCCATGTAGGTAATGAAGACCAGATGGACTGGAAAGCCATAAACTGACAAATATTCCAGCAGTAACTGAGGCATTATGTAGGACTTTTCTCATTTGTGTTCAACTTAGAAGAAAAAATACAAATAAAATAAAAAAAAGTAGAAAAACCTGCCACTGTGGTGAGATTTTTACCCCCGTTTTTCTGGATTATAAAGGACTCCATACTAATCATGATGATATTCACAATAATGCAAATTGGCTGAATGCTAAAAGTGTGAAATTAAAAATAGTGTTGTTCTCCAATTCTTGACAAATGCAACTTATTATTAATGATATTGCAAAAGCTCCTGCAGCAAGACTTTGGTGATTCCTTTATTCCGGCTGCTGGTGGGCATGTGACCTCAGGTAAACAGGCGAGAGACGTGACCTTCTTGGGTCTCACACTTCATCTTGTTACTTGATCTATTTGGTAATGACCAAACCTCTGTAACCTCCTCACTTCTGAGGCCTCAGGGCTTTGTGGTATCTCCCAGTGGGCTGGAAGGAACCTACCACAAACATCCCCCATCAAAAAAGGCTCAGATATATCTGATATGTCTGGTGCCCCCTGAGCTTTATTATAATATTTTCCTCTGATACTGTGATACCCCACAGACAGCAATGACAGATGGTCAATCACTGCTGCTATGTAAGATTTTAATGAAGGTTTACTCTGCATCCTAGAAGTTTATTAGCAACTAGAATGATTAATCACCCACAAGATTTCAGCCTTTTTTTCTTCTTGTTTTTATGGCTCATGAGAATTTTCCTTCATGTTTTTGTAATGAAGAGAAGCAAAGTTCAGTCATGGCTTATTGTTTACCAAGAGTGAGCGCTGCAGGGAGCAATGTAACATACAGCAACATGAAAGGCCAGACAAATTAGGGAGCCATGACAATGAAAAGCAGATGTGAATCTCAGGCAGCTAAATTACTTTACTGCCATGTGAAAGCAGTGAGAGACAACATAGTAAATTCAGGCTAATTGTTGAAGACACTCTGGTAATTGATCAAACACAACGCCTGTAAAAAAAAACATTTTTTATCTTTACTTTTACTTTGTAAATGTAAGGAGGCTCAAATAAGCATCAAATTGTTTATGAGGCATTGTTGGAATGGAGTTGTAACTTACATGATCTGTTAATTTCTACTACATTTGGGAAACTGCTGTTATAAAAAACAACAGGAGGACTCTGTATTAAAGGATGAACTCTAAAAGGACTCCACAAACACACATATAACACCTTTTTCCCAGACTGTACTGGTCAGCTGAGGGAATCCGTTATGTTTATTCCTGGGTTTAAGTTCTGGCACCAGGCTTGGCCCACCTACAGCTGGGGAGCAAGAGCAGCTTCCATCCCACAGAGCAGCAGTTTATCCCTTGTGGTGGGTCCAACCAGGTTGAGCCTGTCATATTAAACAGATTAGCAGAGGCCTCATTCTACTGTCAAGACCTAATGAAAAGAATAGGGATTTAGCTTTTTTTTTTCCTTACAAAATTTAAAATTGTAAACATAAATCATGTACCTACTGAAAACAGTATTCTTAAAAACACAATTCTTAGCTGATCTCTCAGTTTCAATCGTGTTTAGCTCTAACATTAGTGGGAAAATGTAGCATTAGTGCTGCTTATAAGCATTTAGATTTCCCATAGGGAGAAAGGTTAGGAGCCGGTTAGGTTGGAACCCAGTGACTGGAATAGGAGAGATTATGTTACAGATATATTAGGAAAAATTGCATAAAATGTGTGATGCTCACCCTGAACATCACCAGGCTCCATTTATTCCCAAACATAATTAACCAGATCATCACTGCTTCTTTTTGTCTTACTTCATGACCAAATAATTTATCAAGTGATTACATCTCCACTATTGGAAGACTGCACTGCAAGCACAGTTAGTGTTAGATCTCATGCTCTGTCATTCTCTCAGTAGATGGATAGCAGGTGCTTCTCAGTGCCTGCGCTCTGACATTAATCTCCTTTAGAAAGCGGCCAACCCCTCAGACTCACAGGCTTTGATGTGGGCGCCACCCTAATCACACTGTCTAAGAGGAGGCTGTCTGTGGCAGAGCCCTCACACCGGCACAGATGTGCTGAGATCAGGCTGGGCACAAACAACATTGATCCTGAATTAGCCTCCCCTCCCTGCTCCAGAACCAAGCCCTGCACTGTTTAGCTTGTGGTAGCCTGTTTCTGGCCAGAAACTTTTGTGTGAATCTTCATGGGATGATGTTGTTGTTATCTCCTGACTCTGGGCAGAAAGACCTCTTGATATATGATTAATGTGCTATTCTACCATTTGGCTTTATCAATGTAATGTATTTTTGCTTCAAAGTTAATTAAAGAAGTTCCCCCTCTACTCAAAAATGTGTTTTGCCAAATGTTGCTTCATTTATATGTTCGAGCTTCACGCTGTAGAGTGATGTATAATATGTGCAGAGTTTGACATTGTAAGGTTGTTTTCACATTGACTTGCTGAAGGAGGACAGGTTCTCTGTGTTTAAATAATAAATAAAAATAAAATATACAGTATCATATAAGGTAAAAACATAATTGCAATAAAGCACAAAATAAAGAACAATTCAAGAGAATAAAGCTGTGTGTCTATGTATACGTACAAGTTAATTTTTAAAACCACACACACACACACACACACACACACACACACACACACACACACACACACACACACACACACACACACACACACACACACACACAGTTTGTCTTGTTAGTCATCTACAGTGAGCCCTCTCTAGCTCAGCAGGACTTCGTCCAGTATCATTGAAGCCTGTGTAGTACATTTACTGAGGCAGGACTGGGCCCTGATTCAGGCCACACTTACTGAGCAGCCCTTTCCCACAACCTCCAGGCACCTTGGAGGAAGTCACCCATACATAACTGTGCTTCCTAATCAAAGGCTGAATGTAGAAGTTGTCCTGGAGGTTGGCTGCAGCAAGCGCGGCATTAGCAAAGCACATGCTCTCTCTTCACAGAAAAACAATGCTGCCTATTGTGTCTGGTAACAAGTGTCTATTTTGATTTAAAGGAGGATTTCACAAGCCGACAATGAAGAGGGACTATCAGGAATAACACACACACACATGTCCAGGACTGCACACCACTAGAAAGATACTTGTCAGCAGCATCCTCGAGATAAGAGACTCTGCGTGCTTTACTGCAATATAAAAAACAAACAAGTAGACTCCAACACAGCTGATATCATAATAAAGACATCCTCAGCTGCCTGATTTGCAGATAGCTTAACCCTCTGAATCTGTTTTGACAGGTTGAATTTATCATGTCTCAGGCATGTCAAAATAAGAGCTTAGTATGATAAATGGATGAGAACACTGGATTACCTCTGATAACAGCATTAGAATAGTCATTAGTAAGAATGAGCCTGATGCACAAGGCCTGATAAATGTCCCTTGAAAAAATGTGTTGAATGTACAAAAGTAAATTAAGCAAGCCTTAAACGGAAAATGTAAAATGTCTTCAAGGTCCATCTCACCTCCTCCTGCCTCTTCTCTGGCATATAAATAGCAGCGTCCCATCTTTAATCAGGACATTGTTTTGGCCATTGTCCCTGTGCTGTCCTGTCCGGTGAAGGTGAAGCACTGCAGTAAACATCCTCTGACCCTCCACACACTCCACTTCATGGATGAAATTCTGACCTCATCTGCTTAATCCTCTAGCCAGGCCTCTGCGTTTGAGGAATGTGCAGAAAAAATGTGGCCATAATTTATGTTTTAAACATAAACTATAGGTAATAGAAGTTCATATGACCATCCAGAGTTGAGGATATGTTTGGGGTATGCAGGTGCTCTCTTAATTATGTCATAATGTTGCACCCTCCTTTTCTGCAACCACTAACATTTGCATAACAATACTGAATGTAAACGTGCAGCAAAACGTATATTCTTTCAACTATTTTCTGGAAATTTGGTTAAAATCTGCATTAAATTAGGTCAAATTGTGCTGTTGCATTGTTTTAAATAAGCAATTTGATTAAAATGGTCATTTAAGACCAAAGTTTCCTTTGAATTTTAAATTATTTCATTGATTTCTTTGAAATTGCTGAGATGTTAAAGGAAAAACTTCATACTTTAGAGCTGGGAAATAAACTTCACTTGGACATGGTTTGTCCTTTCAATATGATTAGGCTCAACATCAGACTGTTTAAAAGGAGTCTTTTAAAAAGGATGTTTTGGGGCTTGGAGCAGAGGAGGGGGTGCTGTCATGGTCGCTCCCCTTTCTTCCCATTATCCAGCTTTGCGTTTTCCCTGGAATGAAGGCCATCTATCAGAAGCCGCTATAGGTCTTTTCAGAGCAGAATAAAAGGATCACTCTGAACAGACCTGTCTGTGGGTTACTCAGACATAAGAGACAACAGATGTGTTAAATATAGCCAGCACCCTCACAAACAACAGAGAGAGCAGGGGCTGTAGGCTTTCTAACGGAGGGGCAGCTTTATGTTAATTGCTGAATGGAGTCAGTCAAACCTGCTGCATGTATCCCACATCATAAAGACTTCATTTTAAAGAACAGAAGAAAGCTGCAAAGAAAAGGCCATAAAATGGTTACAAGACCAAATTGTACCTTTAGATCTCACAAAGACTCACTGTGTAATGTTATCTTCATATAACTACAACTGGTGTTGGTTTCGGGAAGGTTTGGATTGTTCTGACTTCAAATGAGCAAAAAAAACGAATTCATTAATTAAAGAAAAAACAAACAATACTAGTGAGTCAAAGTCTTGTTTTGTGTTTTGATACTATTGGTACAACACAAGTGATCTCTTCAGATCACTTAGCCAAATGCTAAGTGTTTCAACATATTACATACTGTTGAATTTTATTATCTCTGCCTTATGTAGCCAGCATCTTAAAGTTATATGATTAATTTGGAGTTGATTTTAGTTACTGAATCCTAATAATTTGTTTTAAAAAACATTGGGGGCAAAAAAACCTGCTGGTTTGATTATTTCAGTGTCTTTCCCACAGAAATCAACATGTTCGAGAACAATTTAGAACTGACTGTGAGGGATTATGGTTTAGAATCACTTGTTATAAAGAAAAACTAAGACTTTTAGGAAAATTACTCAATGTTAATATGCAAAGTAACTCAAACTGTGTTATTTTTAAATGTATTTTATATGATTTTTCAGAATTGCTTTATTTTGGATCAGTGTTTCTTGGTTGCAGACAACAAAAGAAAACATGGCTTTTAGTATGATAGCAAGCTGTGAGATCCTGCTGCTGTTGGCCTGCTGGGGCCACGCTTACCTCCTGTATTCCTGTGGGAATCAGGACAGATCACAGCATTATGTCACAATGTTTCCATTTTTTTACCCACTGTGCTATACATTAAGCTCCTTAGCAAAATGCAGAGCAGCTTATATAAAAATGTGCATGAAATATCATCTACTTTATTACTTCACCACCTTTACAGAGGGTGAATTCAACTTCTGCACCCCAGTATCCTTTTGTGACGCGGAAGGAGAAGGAGCAAAGATATCTGCATCTAACCTTGGAGCCTAAACAATGGGAGCTTGGCGTGGACAGCCTGAGGCAAAGCCATCTGCCACAGGGAGAGTGGAGTCCCTTTGTCAGCTATTGTGGAATGTGGAGGCAGATTGATGAGAGCTGGGTGATTCCTTCAGAGCCTGATGAGGCAGCAGGCAGTGCAGACACCACGAGGAACTCCCACTCCCTCTGTCCCCACATTCAGCAGTCACATGACAGAACAGCCAGACGTGACAACTGAGAAAATGAAAAGGGGAAGTGCTTTGGAAAGAAAGTTTTATGAAACTCCAGATCACTCTAGTTCTCATCAGACAGTCTAATAAAAGCACTTTTCCAATGATACTGTAGCTTGAAGCAGGGTGGAGTTCATTCCTTTTCTGACTCACATCTTTTTCAGAAAGTTTAACAATTTTTCTACTGTGTCCGAGAGTCTGATGGAAGCTGGAACCCTGCCGGGTCAGGATGAGATGAATGTTGTCATGCTTGGACAATGACCTCTAACCTTCTCAGCAGGTGTTTGTGTGGATGAGAAATGCCGGTCCAGAAGCTCTCTGTCTTTTGGAGTGGGTGGGTCAGAGGCAGAAAGAAAGACAGGGCAGATGTTGTGTGTGAAATCCCCCAGGGAAAGTGTGCCACCACCGAGGGAAGGGGTCAGGGCAAAAAGGCAGATCTCTGACACAACCAGCACAATGGACAACTCAGGTTTCCAGGGCAGCTTGCTGCATCACTAAGCATCTGGGACATAAAGTAAGACTTTAGGCTCTGGGATCACTGACAAAACAAGCCTTTATTCAGCTTCTGAAACCAGATAAACTGCAGACTGTGTTTCAGAATCAGGATCCAGATTTACAACTGAGTACATCTGTAGGTACAAGAAATTGATCAAAACATTTCAATGTAAACAGATAAAGACTCTTGTATTTACTTCAGATTAAAATTAGATATCAAAATGAAGTGAAAGAGAATCTCAGATGGAAAATTGCAAGTACAATACTTCCCCCCTCACGGTCATGATAGGCACGACACTAAATTTTGACCAAAAACAGTGTCTATAATAAGAAACTTGAATGTCTGGGGATGGCTTCAGCTGCAGAGCTTCAAAGCCACATGGTGCAACAGAAATAAGACAGAGATGAAAAGCACAGCTTGTTGTCTTAACTGTTTACTGTAGTTGGACTGTGACTTATTTCCTTTGAGGTGACGACTGTAGAGGAATGTAACTTTCTGCCAAGGGCTTTGATCAAACTGTGGCCTCATTAGGTTATCTCAGTGTGCACTAAATGGGCAATAAACCATTCACTTCAGTTGACTGCAGGATAGCACACTGACTCTTTTAAGCTGCTCACATCCTTACTGCAAACAAATTTAAGAGGATGTGATGGGAAGTTTTTATTCAGTATACTGTTGAAATCCTCACTGGACATAATTACCTTGTTAAAGACAATTCACTGTCCAGTGGTTTACACAATTACAATTATTCAATGAACACCAAAGCTCACTATTATCACCCTGTGATAAATCTTGAAACTCTTGTAATGTTATCATTAACAAGCCACTCCACCTTGCAACACAAACAGCCTTGTTCCTCTTAAGCGTTGTTCAAAGGAAGAGTCAGAAATGAGTAACTTGAGGGAAGCTGCAGAGATTGCAAAACTGCAGAAGCACTTTTTAAATGAGCTTGTGATCAGAAACATTACCTCGTGGCTTTAGTGTTTCCTTCTGCCTGAGCTTGTCCGTAAAAGACCATTGTTCATTGTGCTAGGGGACTCTGTCCGGCCACAAAGGGCCCTCTGACAATGCTCATAGGCTAAAGGCTCGCCTTTTCTACAGGAGCTGTCAGTCCAGTGAAGCATGGCATTTGTATAAAATTACCGGGAGTCAGAGCTCACCGTCAAGACAATGAAATAAAGTGGGTCAGAAATCTTGAGCTTATGAAGATAGTATAGATCAAATTGTGCTTAGATACACATCTTTAGCCAATCCTTGGCAGTACTGTTTGAAAAGAACTCCTCAAAGACTCTGATCATCTTTCCAAGAAACTATTGTTAAAGAAACTGAAGAAACAGCTCAACAAGATCACATCATAGTCTACCCACCAAACAATTCAAAAGACATTTTTTTGTGCCATACTTGTTAGGCCTTTCCATCTCTCTCTTTTTTCATTCTACTGTGACAGAAAGAGCCATCGTAGTAGGTTACATACTGTCTGCGATATTTGCTAAGAATGAGATTAAACAGTACATCAGGTGACGTTCAATGTATGGATATCCAATAGATATATGTTTTTTCTTATGTTATTGTTTTAGGGCATGCAGAAGACAAATCTGTGTCCCTGTCTTCTGCCAGAAAAAACACTGGTACCTTCATACCTCCATAAGCCAGCACAAACATGGAAACCTCATCACTGGAGCATAGGTGTCGGGAGGAGTCCTTTCCGCTCCGTGAATCTCCCTCTGATTAGCAGGAAAGGGTCATCGTCCTCTGACATTTTTGCATCTGGAGAACTGACGGAAAAGAGCCTGTTTTCCTAGGTCACCACCACTGCTGTTTCACTGGTCTTTGCCTGACCTGGCTCACCATGACCTTAGCCAGACAACATGAACATAGTCACATCTCCAGGAAGAGTTCTCATTGTGACTTTGCCTTTGTCTGTATGCTGGGAATGCTGCCCTAGATATTATTTCCTGACCTGAAGATCTGACCAATCTTTGATACTGTATAGACAATTCTTGAACTGTTCTGTCCCAAGAAGACAGTTAAAAATGTCTGCCCACATATATTTAACATCTAAGGATCTGCTGTTTTAGCCATGAAAAACACAGCATCAGCCAGCTTTAGCTTCCGTACACCAAATTCAGCGACAGCCTGGGAATAACATAATACAAATCCTGCAAAGAAATTACAGAGGAATATCATTTATGGAACTGAAGATCAATTGGAGGGTCTTCAAATCCTTTGAGGATGCTATACAGTAGTTGTCAATTCTTGCTGTAATGTTGCAGCCCAAGTATACTGCTTTATAAGACTTTTATAAGTTTACCCTAATTACTGCATTTTTCTTCTTAAAATCCTGTGGCTCACAATGTGCATTCATGTTCATGAGATTATTGTGTTAACTGTAAAAAGCTCTTGTGGAGCATAACTTTAAAGTTTTTTTTTTTCTGAGATGATTCCCTTGACATTATTCCCAATTAAGATCCTGTCTGTGTGTTGGCAGAGACTGAAACAACAGGACAAATATGAAGCAGGATGTGAGTCACCCAAGTCTGACTTCCATCTGCATAGCTTCCTCTCCAGTATTCCTGGGTGGGACTCCGCCTGGCCCGCTAAACCTCACACATATGTATTGTTCCCCAATCATGTCCTCAATTATGCAGTGCTGCTCCTTCTCAGGCTGGCTACATTGTTTCCAAGGGTGCTGAGGTTAGGGACCCTCATAGTCAAGCATTTGTTGCAGTTGGGCTGCTGCCACCAGAGATATTCATCTCCTGTCATAGAGTGGGGAATCAAAAATAAGCTGTGGAACACACTGAATTAGTGGAAACAGCTAGTTAATCCGCTTTTGCCATAACAATAATGTAACAGACATGTTTCTGAGAAAACATCTTAGTGCTGAAATCATCTATAAGAGAAAAGAATAATAATCTTAACACAAGATACTGTGGGAAACCTGAACTATGGCTGCACTGTTTTAATTTAAGCAAACTGTAGAAGAGAGTTCTATAGTTTGTCTCATGATGTGACCTGGTGACTACAAGCTGAATAATCCCTAATGCTTGGATAAGAGCATACAGCTGTTGATGTTTAGCAAGTATAATCTTTAGCCATGGTAACAATCTTAGTATTTAGCTTGTCAGGGGACCATGAATGTCCTTACAACATTTCATGGCAGTCTATCTATTATTGTTGAAATATTTCAGTCATGACCAAAGTAGTAAATTGACCAGTTAACATGCTAAGCTAGCACAACTAAAAAGACTAAACTCAAGGGAGCAAATAACATAAAAACAGGTAGAACTGGGATCACATTGCTTGTGTATGTAGAGTTTAGTTGAAGCTAAAAACTTTCCAAGACAATAAAGCTTAAAAGCCGTGCTACTTTAGGAGGCAACCGATGCTAACATGCTCACAATAATAGTACCAGCATGTTTATTTTTTAGCAGGCTTAATGTTTGCTAGTAGTTGTAGAGATATTTCAATAAAAAAATGTAAAATTTATATATATACAGTATATTTATATGTGGGAAAAAGTCAAGAGATCCCCAGAGTCATTACAATACATCATCTTTTTTGTAACAACTTTTAAATATTAAGTACTTAAATAGCGAAAAAGAAGCTGACCTTTCTAAACACAGTTGTTATTCATTTCAGGAGACTGCACAGATAAAACAGCCACCCCGGTATTTACCTACATGAGGACAGGGACACAGCTGAGATCAGCATGTGGCTTGAATTTGCCTTGTTGACCCATTAGACTGCTGACTGAAACATTTCCAGCCTTTATGGAAAACGAGGTTCAATCTGATGCATCGCTCAATCCCCTGAGGAAGAATCTGAACCGGTGCAAGCTGAGGAAGTTTACTCTACCGCTCAACAGATCACTGTTTATGTTGGGGCCCCTCACAAGGATTCAGAGCAGCTTTGATTCTTTTTTTTCTTTCCATGTGTGTCATTAGATTAGTCACTTTATTCCACATGATAAGTGAAACACAATCAAATTGTTTTTGCTGTTACTCATGGAGCAGGATGACACTGAGATGGGTCTGATGGAGTGGAATCCTATATTACATCAGTGTTGTTTTCAAATTAATATAAAATGTGACATAATAAATGTACTGACAGTGCCAAATCAGGTACATATCCTGATAGTTAAAGTTTCCTGTCTTTGAAATGTGATGGTCTTACAGATGCAATCTGTCTTAAGATAAGGAGTTTTGGTGTTTGTTTTAGTGGGAGAAAAATGTAGGTGTTTTGAGGAATGTTTGGGATTTTCTGTTATCGCCATCATGTTTTACACACTGCAGTGAAACAGAGATGCTCTGGCAAACGGACACACAATGCACAGGGTTATCAGCTGTGTCACTTTGGTTTCTCTTGCAGTGAAAACCCCCTCTGTTTCTCAGGGGAGGGGCTCTGCCCCCAAATTTGTTTTGCCTGCAGAAAAGCCTTGTTGGACAGGGCCACGACTGCCAGTGAGAACACAGAGGTTGTGTTGCAGAATTTTTTTTGTGTACTTTCCATTTTTCACATAAAGACACATTTAGATAAATGAGATCTCTAATGGAAATCAGTGACTTCAAATCACCCTTATCTGCATAATGTCCCCCTCAATCATAAATGAATGAACTGAAATACAAATGGAAATGACATTAATAAGGGATTTTGAATTACTGAGCTTAATTACAGTGTTATATCTTATAAAACAGATATCTCTGAAGTTATTAAATGTCAGTTCCCCTTTTTCTGTCAGTGAAAACTATGCATCAAGACAGTTTTTGTTTTCTTAATTTTGTTAAGCCCACATTTAGTTAAGCTTTGTCCAAATAAACAAACATAATAGAGTGTGTTGTTCTGCCAAGCTAGAAAGGTACAAATTAGCTGACAGGTTTCCTGAGCTATGAACCACAAGATTCATACACTGAAACCGAAAGTCTGCCATGGTGTTAAACTATATTAGATTTAACTCCAAAAAGGTTCACATCCACCTAACAGCATACTGAAGTGAAAAAGTTGAAGGTAAAGTGACCTTTTAAGATTGAATGAGCTCAAATCTACAGGAGCTCTCATGTGACACCTAAAGAAATCTATTTCCTTTCTCTTGATTGTGTGATTACAAAGGGAACAGTTGAAGTTGCTCAGACAGCGACTGCATGTGCTACCTCCATTTGAGCTCTTGTTCTCTCTTCATCTGCATTTACTTTCCCTGAAACAAGAAGAAATGAGTTTTTTTTTCCTACTGGTGACAGAAACTAATAATGAAACATGTCATTGTGAAATTCTCTCCACTTCCTTCCCTTTATGTTTGCAGCACACAAGTGAGCTGTGGTGTGAAAAACATCCTCATTTAACTAGACTGTTAGGGATGTGAAGCTACAAGAATGATGCATAGCCTATACATTATACATACATTATTATAAACCATGTTTTAACAGACTCCAGTGAAACTTGAACTAGCTACTAATACTTCACCTTTAAAAGGGTGCTCAAACACTTTTACCCATGAAGTTTTGTTCATTGGTCATAAAAAGGTCATTCTCAGATTTTGAAAAGAGCCTTCCATCATTTGAGAGAATGACGCCAATGATGCCATCAGGGTAATCTCGACTGCAGGTGCGGGGTTGGAAAGTGGTAACGGGACTATTTAAAGTAGCCACTGATTTGCATCAGGGGAAATATATATATAGGATCCAGTGTTTCTGGAGCTTAACCCACACTATGAACTAAAAGTCCGAATATCTTCAGACCTACAGATTCCTTACTTAAAAAACAAGTAAACTGATTTTAGACCTTTTTCTTTTTGTCAGCGAATCACATGAAAACACCAAACCTAGTAATGAATGTGAGTCAGTCTTGCATCACTATCTACTGTAAATGAAATCTGCAGTTGAAATATCACAAAATAAAACAGAGCACAGTGTTTTGAAAAAGGCACATTTTCTGTGTGCAGATTCGTGCAGGTAACACATGGATCACTAGAAACTTACTCAGTGTTTATGTTTTGAATCTTCCAGTGTACAGAAGGAAGCTATTGTCTCCTTGGTGTATCTTTTGTAAGTACTGAATGTATGTTGAACACAGAACTGCTAGGAGGAGCTGCAATTGCAAATGAAGTGGAAGCTGAAATCAGTATATTACAAACACTTTCTTTGTTATTTTCAACACAGCAGGTCACTCTTGTGCAGTCTAGTAAGTCTAAATAGGTACAGATTAAGGAAGACACCGGGAAACTGTAATTAATGATCCAGCAGAGTTTAGTGAGAACTGGGCCACTATGACAATATCTGACTGTGGTGGGAACTGAGGTCACATTCTCAAGTGAAAATTAAAAGGACAAGAAAAAGATGACAATGAAAACCACGATTCTCTACAACACTGTAGTTTGGCTATGTAGGTTGCAAGAACTGGGTTCTCAAAATGCAACCAACTGTGGTAACCCAAGGGGGCAAATTTATGGTCTGACAGTTTGTGAACTCATGGTGAGCGAGTGGAAATATTCTCCCATTGTGGCTAGGCAACAGAACCGCTATAAACCAATCAAAGATTATTGTAACAGTATATATTTGTGTCAGAGTTCACATTACATTGCTTTTCTTCTGTCTGAGAAAAGCATTCCCAGTTAATTACAGTAGCTAATACACAAAAGCCCTCTGCTCTCAAAATTACTTCCTCTTTACCTTCACTAGAAAGCAACCACACCTAATTTATAAAAAGTAATAAAACATTCAACCTTAAGAATGGCTACCCGGAAAACCACAGCAATCTGTGCCTTCAACACAAAATACACAGGCTGTGATAAGAAACAAGATCCACCAAAGGAGGAAAGGTGGAGAGATCGATTACTCTGAGGTTTCCCATGATTCTGCCTCTCTCCAGGGAGAGTGAGCCTCTGCGCTACCACTGTGTGGATCTCTCAACTGTCATTATCACCGATGGGAGCCACAATAGTTCAGGGAGATGAGATAACATTGTGAGCGGTAGAACAGCAGGTGAGAGGCTCAACAAGGCATGATTAGGTATCCGGGTCTCAGGGTGTAGCATTGCCTCGGGCCTTGGGGGCCTCAGCCCCGCCATCTGCCAGGGTGAAGTCCTCCCGCTGGAGGGGAACTGCTCAGTAGCGGCACAAACTGTTGCTGTGGGGCGTTGCTTTAGATTCTCTTCTTACCTTTTATAAAAAAAAAAAGTGTTACGCTTTACAGTTCTTTTGTTACAGTTTCTCAAAGAATGCAGTAAACGCATGCAAACAAAGGACTTTGTTGCTTTTTGCCTTCATTAGCAATTATGTAGCTTATATTTTGGCACTGTTTAAGTTCTGTGTGTTGAAGCTACTGTATAACAGAGCATGTCTATGAATATAAATGCATTCCACCTCCAGACCCAGTCACCTGGCTTCATACATGAAGTGCTAATAATATCACCTCTTAGAAAAGCAGTCCACATCCTGCTTGCTTTCTGGACTGTAGGATTCACGGCTCCAGTGCGAGGCCATCAATCAGCAAGAGCACACCCAAGGGATCCTCTGATGACAGCCATGCTGGATGGTTCACACATGACCCAAGAGCGCTGCTCTACACAGCACCATGTTCTGTGACCTGCCAGCACCAGCACCGACTTTGATCTGACGACATGGTGTAAAATTGGAGACGCCCGCCACACTCACAGATGCCAGACATGCAGTCTGTCTCACAGACAGGCATGGACGCAGCTGAACTAAAGAATATTGAATTAGGGGCTGTCATGCAAATGTGGCTGCAAAGCTCTTCACTTACCAGACAGGTGAGCAACAATCAATCAAGGTTTTGTAATTGATACTATTTAAGATGGAGCCCTGCAGGAGCCAACTAGTAGGGCCGAAACTCCGTCTACATCTTTCATACTTTTGTAAATAAGAACCAGCAGTATACATACAAAACTGGTACCTCATGTTTTCATAAAGTAGTGACAGATGCATTTTCAGAGTCACAACTCTGCAGAAGAAGTGTGTGAAGAGCAGCAGTCACATCTGTTAAATCACTTAAAATCAGTTAAGTGTTGTTGTAGATATCGGAAACTGATAACTGTGACTAGAACCTTCAGCCTGAAAGTAATAGATCTTGTCATGGTCATTATCCACTACTACACTACTACTACACCCTGACAGCAGACACCCCAGTCGAGACTTCATATATGTAGGTACAATTTGCAGCCCATGCATGTTTATTTGTTTATTGCTGAATGACAAATATTTTTACCAGTAGGATGTTGTCAGACTCCAGTTTGTCTTCGGTCCAAGGACACGGGCTGTCTTTGTCCAGATCTGGAGGGCTGATGACATGTCCAGATGTGAAAAGTGACCCTGTGCTAATCTTTAGCAGAGCCCACAGCGTTCCTGTTGTGCATCCCAGCAGTGAGCGGCTGGAGACTGGTGGGTTCAATAGTCTCATATCATACTGCACTAAAGAAACTTGCAAGAAGAAAGCCTGTGATGAAAACAACATAATTTTACCTTTAATGAGGTACATCAGATTCACACTTACAGCTCCAGTCATACAGTATTTCACTTCTGTCCACCTCGTTTGACATTAAATGAATTGTACAAAGAAATGTACTAATACAAAATGTAATAAACACATAAATTAAGGTGAATTATTACAGATTAAGCCCCACATTTACCTGCTGCAGCATTAATTATATTCTAACAATATAACCCATGGATGAAGAGCTGTTACAGCGCCCGCTCTACCACACAACATTGCCTCCATCTGTTCAGTACATCAGGTCTTCTTCTGCTGTTTCTGATGAAAAATACTTTGGGTGCTGTGACAGCCTCCAAACACCCCAAAGTAAGGGATGGGACTATATGCCTGCCCTCCAGCCTAAAGCTCCTGCCGAGCCACCAGAAGGCCTCTGTTTTGACAGTGGCCATTACCCTCACTGGACTGACTCTCTGAACTAACATCCCTGCAATTATATATACACGTAAACACAACTGCAAGCTTGCTCCATGACACTGGGCAAATATGTTGGCAAAGGGGAGAAATGTGAAATGGGACAGTTCAAAACACTGTCTACTGCCACAGACAGAAAAGAGACATGAGCACAGAGTAATTCTACAGGTAGCGAAGTGTTGCCGTGCTGCTGCTTGCAAAAAATATTGTGGCAAATCCCCTCTGTCAATGATTCTGAACTTACTATTAAACGTATTTAAATAAATTCCCTTCTACAGCCTGCTGTAAAAGAACACTTCAGTAAGTCATTCTCTGTGGAATAAATTTGGTCTGTAGCACACAGAGGGCTATCTGCTCAGACCTCTCCAGCCCAGATGGGTTACGAGCTTGTGACGAATGGAGCACTAAATCTCAGTCCGCACAGTCCACCTTCACCCTTTGGCAGTGCCTCCAAATGGACAGCCAAGAGTTGTTGAGCAGAAGCATGTGACGGGACTAGAGTGGCTTCTCGATCGTTGAAACTTGCATCACCACCTGGAGAATTTCCTGGGTTCAGCATTCAAGATGTGACTTTTTAAAGATTCTATCCTATGTTCAATTCCATCATGATGATACACAAATGTTTCAGTTTAAATGGTTCAAATAGTCCTCACTTTCTGATGATCAAAAAAAACAAAAAACAAAAAAACACATAGATCAGCAGATAACCAGCATCTATACCAACAGACCTCTCTCACAGTACACATCCATCACAGTTTCACACTGTCAGCTTGGGTTTATTATGGTTGCTCAGACATTTTTAGGGATCAGACCTCTGCCCTCAAAGTGTATATGTACTCTTGTGGACCAGTGGCCTGCTGGGCCATAATGCTCACTGGGCTGTCTGCTCATGAGAGGACCTGTTATTCAGAGAACATCCTGAGGCCCTCCCACCCTCCCGCAGTGTCTGGGAAAGCCCCAGTAAGAGAGGACAATTTGTGGTTTGAAGCTGAGACACTGCTGTTTAGGTAAACACTGTAGCATGGGTGGAGAGCTGGGGTTTTTGTTATTACAACAAAACAAATGTGAAAACAGTCATTGGAAATAATATATAATATCTTTTTCAAAGCAAACCCTCAGACCGATGCTTGCTTACCTTGCTAATCACTAAATGATGGGACTGTACAGCTGAGCTCACATGAACCACTTTCTCCTCTTTGCCATATGGTTCACATTCACTGGGGTAAGGACAGCGTCATTATGTTAATAGTGATGCCTCTACCATGGCCACTCAGACAAAGGGCCCAGGTGGGGGGGCTTGTACCTCACTAATTCCCATACAGAAGAGTGATCATCTTCTCAAGCACAAATAAGGGCATGCAAATCAAATCAAATTTATTTATATAGCACTTTAAAAACAACATCCAGCCATCTATCCAGCAAATGACTCAGCTGATGCCAACAGACCATGATTGCACTGAGATCTATGCTTGGTATATTTGCCTGTGTTTGTTTGGATTCTCAGGTGTGTACTGATTACTATTTAACATAAGTTTGAATGTGATTGGCTGATTCTGAACACAGCAACATCCCTAATTATGACAGGGTGTGTATATGCAGCCACATTATTCTAGTTTTTATTTTTATTTTTCCCCACTAAACAATTTCAGTTTGTTTTTTAATTGAGTTGCATAGATTAAAAGTCACATTAAATTTGGGAAAAATTCTAAAGTGATTCATCTTGGTCTGATTTTTGTCACATCTCAAAAGCCTGGCATTTTTAAAGGTGTGTGTCAACTTTTCATATTCACTGTAGCTGACCACTGTGACTGGCAAGCCACGATTAGTGATGGACAATAATTAAATTACTTCAAAGTTGCTGTGGGTGATATTAAGTCAAGCGTGTTCCAAATGAAGATAATTCACCCTGTCAACTGTAACTGCATTCATCTAGATTTCCATCATATTCGCCAGCTACAATAATACTGTACAAAGCAGGCTTTTTTTTTTTTTTTTACCACATACTGGGTTTTCCATAATCCTGCTTATTATTAAACCTGCTTTATTCTTTATGTCACTAATGCTGAGATTAAATTATTCATTACTTTAAAAAATGTGAGACCTGAAAATGGATTTTGGAAAGAAAAAAAATTCTCCAAATTAGCCAAAGCTCTTACAGGTTCACACATTCAGTCATTCAATCACATTCAGACCAAAAAGTGAATAAGTTAGTTTTTCAGATTCCTAATTATTTGTAGGAAGCCATGTTGTTTCCAATTTTTGATTCATTATTTTTGTAAATGAGCAACTCTTTCACAATACACAAATTAAAAAGATAATTTATACATGCACATTTTGGATTTTTAAATTATAACCAGAGGAGTTTTTAACTTGAGCTCAAATGGATATACAAATACACAAAGTAGCTCGTCCACTGATTCATCATTGTTTTAGATTCAGCATAAAACAGTGATCTTTCACCCTCTGCTGGACACATCTGCTTTATGTGGAAAACATAGAAAATTTTGGAACCACCGCGGGGCGCTGCTGTCTACAGGAATATTGATATTTTAATTAAATAAGATACACAAGGTATACACTGTATTAGTATGACTCATTTGAATTTGAACTAAAACTGTTAACTCAGTTAACTGTTGCTGACCCCCTAACAAAATATACAAATATATTTTTTTAAGACACATAGTTCACTGCATCTGGTTCTTCATGTTATTCCACACACACCTCACCTGGGTATCACTGAATCTATACTGTTGCATAACTGTAAACATTGTCTTTCTGTCAAAATGTGCATGACTTGTACAGCTGAATGCAAGTTCCACATATTTTCAACTGTATACTCCATGTGTACTATGTGCATTGCCCTATATCCCGTAACAAATTACAAGTCATGTTTTCTTAGTTTGGCTCCAAATTTGGCAATGTGTGGTTGTATCCAATCACCGGCCGCTTGATGAGGTAGAAAATTAAGTTCCTAATATTCTGACCACCTCACGTATGTAACCAGGGAGGAAAAATATAGGGACATCTCTAAATATAACGTAGCCCAATACAACACTACCTTTAACTATGACCTCAATAATAAATGTACAACTCAACTTATACATTTGACAATTTCACCAAAAACTTGAAATATTTTGAGCTTCATAAACACAGATGTCAAGATGGAAGTGTTACACTGAATGGCACACAATTGTACCAGTGTACCTAATAAAGTGGCCAGCAAGCATATATGCATGTATATGTTTATATAGCACACCAGGTGAAGAAACTTTTTTACTGAATGGGCCTAATGGACATACTGTAGGTCTAGGGCCCAGACGCTGGAAGGATGGCGGTGGGGTCTCTGTATGAAGTAACTTAATATTTATTGAATTTTGAAAAACCGTTAAATTTTGTATTTCACCACCTTGACATTGTCTAAAATAAACCACATCTCCACTAAAGCCTACCAATGGATCTTTCTATTGATTGTTGTGCTTTTTCCAGCATCATTTCTTAAAATTACTTTCATATGATGCCATCTATAACAATCTGTCACACACCATCTTGTAATATTTAGCATACCGCCACATTATGCACTAGCAAGACTTTGTGTAGCTGAAAAACAAAAGATGGCGAAGAGAACTGATGATGTGCGCGTATTATTTGGTTCCAAATCCAGAGGAGATGCAGTAAAACATTTTAGAATGAGAAAGACAAACTGCAAAAAACTAAACTTAAACAAGGTTTTCTTTATTTGACAGTGAGACAAGTTAGCCAAACGCAGCCATCCTGTTCATAGTCACACGCCTAAAACTTCTGGAACTGCTTCTTGGCTCCAGCAGCCTTTGTCACTTTCAGGACATTGAACCTCACGGTCTTGCTGAGGGGTCGGCACTCTCCTACGGTCACAATGTCTCCAACTGTGACGTCTCTGCAGAAAACACAAAACAAATATTAACATGTAGCTGGGGTCTCTCTGTTGAAGACCTAGCAGATAAAACAAAGCCTGTTGGAGAAGGAGCTGTAAATCCAAGCTGCATCAGTGTTTTGCCAAAGGCGATGTCGTCAGAGCTTCCTGAGCTTGGAAGACCATCGTGATAAAGAACATCATTTGCAGCAAAATATAGCCCGTTTTGGACATTGCTATCTTCAGAAATTTGTTAAAGCAGTGGCTTTGTCATTCAGACATACACCCTCCAGACACTTTATTAGGTACACCTGTACAAATGTATGCCATTGAGTTTAACACTTCCACCTTAACATCTGTGTTTATGAAGATCAAAATGCTCCAGTTTTTGGTGAAATTGTCATAAATGTATAAATTCAATGTTTATTATTGAGGTCATAGTTAAAGGTGTCGTTGTACTGGACTACATTTTATTTACAGGTGTCTATATTTTTGTCCTCCGTAGTTAGATACATGAGAATGTCGGAGTATTAGGAACATCTGAATATAATGTACTCCAGTACAATACCACCTTTTACTATGAGCTCAATAATAATTTGGCAGTCACAACTTATATGGAAAAGTGAACAAGGTGCTCATTCAGACATGAAACCAACATGTTCTGGTGCCATCAGGTTAATGGAAAGGAGTACATGTCTGACAAGGCTGATAATACTTTTGGGCAAGAATATCACATTACATTTGCTGTGACTGCTGAGACCCTAAGATGGTACCTGAAGCAAGGTGACAGATGCACAGAGAGGTTCTTGTGCCTTTTCTCAAAGCGGTTGTACTTGCGGATGTAATGCAGGTAGTCACGTCTGATAACGATGGTCCTCTGCATCTTCATTTTGGTGACCACACCTTCAGAACAGGCAGAATACACAGGTTTTACAGAAGGCATTAAAAACACCAGGAGGACTTGAGAGACTGCTCTTTCCAGTGTTGTCACTAGACTACATCAGTGTTGCCATTAGGCACTGTCGTCAGAACCCAGGGGGCTTGGAAGACCATCGTGAGAAAAACCATCATTTGCAGGACAGCGACCAAAAATAAAAGAGTCATTATGCCAATGAGCTAGTATTTAAGTTTGATGATCAACTGACCTGAGAGAATACGGCCACGGATGGAGACGTTTCCGGTGAAGGGGCATTTCTTGTCAATATAAGTGCCTTCAATAGCCTGGAGAAAATAGACAGTATTATTATTATTGCAACTTCATCACCCACAGCAATGAAATCATGTAATATTTTAACTTTTGTGGCTGCATCAGTTTAGCCAAAAGGCATTTCGTCAGTACCCTGCGGGCTTGGAAGACCATCGTGAGAAAATGCATCACTTGCAGCTTACAGTGAAGAACTTATTTCAACTAGTTTGAAGAGGTTTCCAGCCTATGTTTTACCTCTCTTGGGGTTTTGAAGCCCAGCCCAACACTCTTGTGGTAGCGGGGGAGCTTTTCTTTGCCCTCCTTGCCACCATCAGCGACCAGAACACGCTTCTTGTTCTGAAAGATGGTGGGCTGTTTCTGATAAGCCCTCTCAGTCTGTGGAAAAAAAAGACCAACACACACTTATCACTGCTTCCAAGTTTACTGCTTCAATATTCACTTCCTCTTACAAACAATTCGCATCGTCTTTCACTGACGAGATATCGTTAAGGTGAATTCGAGGTATTGTGTTCCGATGGGACTCGCCATCACTGGCATTACAGCTAAAATAAGACGTTGATGTAAATGGGTAACGTTACATTAGTGGCAGAAAAGGCTAACAGAGTTAGCATTCCGGGCAGTTTAGCGTTGCACGAGGGTACACAGATCGGTAACAAATATAAGGTGTAAAAGCCTGAGTGTGCCTTAAGATGGCTCAGCGTCACGTTTGTGGAGCACGTAATGACACTATCTTAATATAATCGTACCAGTGCGGGTAATAAAAAGTATATTTATATCGACTTAAATTCACCACGCCGTTTTTCTGTACATACTTGTGCATCCGCCATGTTTGCCTGCCGAGTCGTAAAGAGGCCTGAACATGCGCGTCACAGACGGAAGACAACGAGGGACAGGAAGTGACGTTTAAGAAAAGAAGCAGCTCAAAAAGTCAACACATATGTTTTTTTTTATTGTTTCACAATTTTTTTGATGCATCATACAATGTCAACACATTCTTTAAACCCTTCTTTGTTTATTAGCAGCCCAAGCTATCCCAAATCGTCGTCCATAAGTGGTGTAACAAGTGTGACGCTGCAGTGAAAAGGTTTGTAAAACATAGCCAAAAGTGAATGACTTCACTGCCGCGGATTTAACGTTATAAACATATCAGTCTCAGTCAAGAGTGGAATAACGGTATCTCTGATAATCATGCAGCCGCTCTCAGGCAAATACATGAAAATCACAGTATTGTACGGAAGTACAAGCTGTCCATAAAGAAAACAAGATGGCATCACGGCCGGTAGGAGGTGATCAAGGTAGTAGCTGGAATTAATAATGTTATAAAATGAATTTGAACGTGACAGTGTCGTAAACAGTTTGGTAAAGACAAATAATCCAACACTTTAACAGATAACCCTTGTTTTGTAGTTGTGGCATGTTTGTATGCTAGTACTGACATTAGCTGAACCGAGGTTAGCAAGATAGCTAAACGTTAGCCTTACGATAGCTAGCACTTACTCTGATAGCTAGCATTAGCTTGATAAGCAAGCGTTATCAACATAGCAAAAGACTACAACCTGTTACCTCCAAACTTTCAAAGACCCCCGTTTTCTCTGACACCACAGATACCCATTTTTATGTAACATTAGCCACAACATTGTCCAATTTCGGCAAATAAACGTTAACGTAAGCTAATTCATTTATTTAGCAACTAGCACTACGGATATTATGTGCTGCCTTTGCATACTGTAAATATATCTCAATGTGTTCTTGTACATAACGTTACGTACACATTGGATATAAAGAATTAAGCACAGCAGTACAAATAAATTCATTGGCAAAAATAGCTGAATTTCTGTAGCTGGGCTTAAACTAAATCAACTCAGTATAAAGTGTGGTTTTAGATCCAGATTGAAACAACAGTGAAGCTACAGTAATACTAGCGCATATTCTTAAAGATTTCTCAAATTTATTTCTAGCATGAGATAAATTACTGGCTGTAGAACACTTGTATTAGCATTTGGATGATTAAATACCAGCCTCTGTCTTTCAGAAAATACCAAAGACCAGATACTAGAATTAGGAGCTGTTTTGTTGAAAGAGTAAGTATATATGGTACACATTGCCTTCTCATTATTGAACTGGGCAAATAGTCATGTCATTCTTATTATTGTGTATCTGTGCACCCCTACGTAGTTTCATCTATGAGCGAGTTCAGCGGCATGGAGACAGCAATACTTTAGTGACCAGGGCACAGCTGGGTGGAGGGGAGCTGTGTGACCCAAACCACATGAAGCTTGCCCAGTGCCTGCAGCAGATTGGAGATGAGCTGGATGCAAATGTAGAGCTCCAAAGGTAGGCTACATGTCTGTGTATTTGTTTAAGCAAAATCAGAGCTCAGAGTATTATGAATGAATATGTTTTCCTAATAACTGTATAATTGGCCTGTTCCTAATCACTTCATGTTGTGTTCCTCAGGATGATAAATGACTCTTCACTTAGTCCCACAAAGGATATGTTTATGAAAGTTGCCTTCGAGATCTTCTCAGATGGAAAATTCAACTGGGGCAGGGTGGTTGCACTGTTCTACTTTGCCTGTCGGCTTGTCATCAAAGTGAGTTAAGATGCTCATTTGTAGATTATAAAAACAAAAAGTGAGACCTATCTGTCTGTGCAGATTCTCAGTCATCCAGGTCATAGTAAGCTGAAAAAACTTAAAAAAAAATCAACTGGACTAGGTTTCTAGGTTGAAGACGTTTCACCTCTCATCCAAGAGGCTTCATCAGTTCTGCCTGTCTGGTGTTGAGCTGGAGATACAGTCATGTGAAAAAATTAGGACACCCTTTGAAAGCATGTGTATTTTGTAACATGTTTTAATATATAGTTATTTAATCTCAATTTTAACAATACAGAGAGATTAAAGTAATACAACTAAACAAGTAAAACTGAAGAAAAGTCTTTTCAAGATCTTCTGTAAATGTAATTCTACAAAAATGCCTATTCCAACTGAGGAAAAAGTTAGCACACCCTCACATGTATGCCCTCTTAAAATGGCTCAAATCACACACAGGTATATCACACCAGGTGCACATAATTAGTAGATCGTTACTCAGCATTTTGAATGAGGCTTGCCCCATCTAAACCTCAAACATTTAGTTTGGTGTGCTCCTGACTGTTGAAGTGAGAGTGAGCACCATGGTGAGAGCAAAAGAGCTGTCAGAGGCCTTCAGAAAAAACATTGTAGCAGCCTATGAGTCTGGTAAAGGATTTAAAAAGATCTCAAAAGATTTTGAAATCAGCCATTCCACTGTCCGGAAGATAGTCTACAAGTGGAGGGCTTTCAAAACAACTGCCAACATGCCCAGGTCTGGTCGCCCCAGCAAGTTCACACCAAGAGCAGACCGCAAGATGCTAAAAGAGGTCTCCAAAAACCCTAAAATGTCATCTCGAGACCTACAGCAGGCTCTGGCTACTGTTGATGTAGAAGTGCATGCCTCTACAATCAGAAAGAGACTGCACAAGTTTAACTTGCATGGGAGGCGTGCAAGGAGGAAACCTTTGCTCTCTAAGAGAAACATCAAGGCCAGACTGACATTTACCAGAGAGAATGTTGACAAAGACCAGGACTTCTGGAATAATGTTCGTTGGACAGATGAGTCCAAAATTGAATTATTTGGACACCAGAGCAGAGGACATGTTTGGCGTAAACCAAACACAGCATTCCAGGAAAAGAACCTCATACCAACTGTGAAGCATGGAGGTGGAAGTGTCATGGTTTGGGGCTGCTTTGCTGCAGCAGGACCTGGTCAGCTCACCATCATAGAATCCACCATGAATTCTACTGTGTATCAGAAGGTGCTTGAAGAACATGTGAGACCATCGGTTAGAAAATTAAAGCTGAAGCGGAACTGGACCATGCAACATGACAATGACCCAAAACATACTAGTAAATCAACCAAAGACTGGCTGAAAAAGAAGAAATGGAGAGTCCTGGAATGGCAGAGTCAAAGTCCAGACCTGAATCCCATTGAGATGCTGTGGGGTGACTTGAAAAGGGCTGTACATGCAAGAAACCCCTCAAACATCTCACAGCTGAAACAATTCTGCATTGAGGAGTGGGATAAAATTCCCTCAGACCGATGTCAGAGACTATTAGATGGCTACAAGAACCGTCTCACTGCAGTTATTTCAGCCAAAGGAGGTAACACTAGCTATTAGGGGCTAGGGTGTGCTAACTTTTTCCTCAGTTGGAATAGGCATTTTATAGCCCAGTATCAGTGAGAGTCGTTACCTGTCTTTGAATCCTCCCCTGTGGACCGACGCCTATTGTCCTGGTGGGCATGTTTGGGCAGAGATCTCAAAACAGGATTGTAGATCTACAATCCTGTTTTGAGATCTCTGCCCAAACATGCCCACCAGGCTTTCAAAGGACTGAAACACCACTGAGGGAGATAAATATCTCTGGCTCAACACCAGTCAGGCAGAACTGATGAAGCCTCTTGAATGAGAGGTGAAACGTCTTCAACTTAGAAACCTAGTCCAGTTGATTTTTTTCTAAGTTTTTCAGCTGAGACCTGTCTGATTAAGAGTTTCTAAAGCAATTTCCATTCACACCTTTGCAGGCTCTTGTGAACAAAGTTCCTGATATCATCCGAACTATTATCAGCTGGACCATGGACTACCTCCGGGAACATGTGATCAACTGGATCAGGGAGCAAGGTGGCTGGGTAAGGAGCTAACTAACATGCAGATGGAACACATCAATTAGTAATCAAGCTTCTGCTCTTGATCCCTTGTAATAATATTATTTATTTATTATTTTACTAGGAGGGTATTCGTTCCTACTTTGGCACACCTACATGGCAGACAGTGGGGGTTTTCTTGGCTGGTGTTCTCACCACTGTTCTAGTCATTCGCAAGATGTGAGGGGTATGCAAAGAGCTGACAGGAGAAAGACAGGAGGATCTACAACTGAGGAAAATGGGAACATGAAAGAATTTATGAAGGACAACAGAAGTAATAGCACAGTGAACAGGTTGAACAGGACACAAAAGAACCACTCTCTTTCTGCCTCATGTCTAAGGATTGGGAGTCCACTTGAGTGTGTACGGTCATACCCATGATCCCTTTGCCACTGAGGAAGTGAGCGGTGCATGATGACATGCACATAAGCAGTGGAGGAGAGGATATCAGACTTGAACAGGCAACAGTAATTTATTTTTAACTTGGTACAGATTGAAAAAAAACCACTGCATTGTGTTTTCTGTTTGGAATGAAATCTTTTGATTAAATTAAGAGTTTCCTCTTCTTTTCATGGTAGTTTTTTGGTTCATTTAACTCACTTTTCTGATCTTCCCACTCTCTCCAAACATCTCATCGCGGTGTCTGTGGTTTCATGCTTAAAATTCCACCTTTATATGTATTTGTGAGTGTTTACTGGTGTAAATCTGTAATGAGCTGCTTAGCAGTGAGCGTGTTGGACAGTGGTCGTATCCCTTCATGTTAAAGAGATATTTTTCCAGTTATTTGATTTTCCAAGAGGGTGATGTATATGGGGAGAAAATCCACTTCGGATAATAACTATGTTTAAACAACCCCAAATAATTTTTCTTTTCCTCTCATGAATCCACACATCAGATTTATTTCAGTGGATAACAAAAGTGCCACAGCAGGGTCTTGTGTAACAAAACTGTTTACATTTAACACCAATCATTGCATGGTTCATAGGTTATGTGATTTCAAAAAGACTTGATCTAAATTCCTACAGTTAACATTCAGTCACATGCCCTCTTCAGGCATTTTTACCTTTATGTGACTCCCAACAACATAAACCCTGCCTATTATGTTTAATGTGTTGTGAATGGAGCCACAAGTCATGGACTGATGCTTCCTGTTCAGAAGAAGTTGCACTGCAGACAGAGAAAGCACTGGATTGCTCACAGATGCTTACCTCACTTTACACATATACAAAGTACTGTATTTTTACGTTATTCAAGCTACGATATAATTAGATGGCAAAAGGCTTTTTATACATTTTTCTTGTTTGTTAGTGCCTTGGTGTTTTTTTAAACTGAACTCACTTTGATATTCTCAGATTTTCACCTTTTGTATCACATTTGTAAAGCAAAAATTTGTTTCAATTCTTCCTGAAAATTTTGCAGTGACCTTTTATGTAAAAATATGGAAAATAAACCTTTTAACTGTTACTCTGGCTCTGGGTTTATATTAATTACTTTAGGGATACGGTTTATATTCAAGATGCTTATAGTGGTACCACTACAGAAATTTAAATTCAGACCCACTGGACTGCTGAGATTTATTGTATACTCCATATGTAATTAAAAATGTGTCTTAAATGTTCACACTGAATATTGCAATACCTGCACACCCAAGCTTTTGGTATTATTTTCACAAAGTGCAAAAGAAAAAAAAAAAAATGCAGTGAGGTTTTTAGAAAAATGGGCGGTGATTATTTAAAACTTTAATTCTTGGAAGCATTAATAGTCATAGCAATTTTTATGACCATATGGCAGTTGAATTATACATTGTGTTTTCTATATTTTGCAAGGCAGCAAAATATTTTGGATCTTTAAAATGGACAGGCTTCATTTGATCAACACTAATATTTACACTGTAATCTGCCCAGTAGATTTTCATAGTTCAAAACTGACCTATTAGTGGTACTAGAAGAAAGGTCATGGAGTCAACTGTAACCACTGAGAGTCAATATCTAGGCCTCATCAATATCCATTGTAAATGTCATGGAAATCCAGGCATTACAGTAACTTAGTGGTTTTTAACCTTTCAAGACTTGGTCATGGGCCAAGGCAACATTTTTATTGATGGTAACAAAACAGTAAAGGTCATCAAGTCACTTTCTGGGTACTAGGAATAGAAAGTGTTCAGCAGATGTACAGTGAGGAACAGAAGTATTTGAACACCCTGCGATTTTCCAAGTTCTCCCACTTAGAAATCATGGAGGGGTCTGAAATTCACATTGTAGGTGCATTCCCACTCAGAGAGACAGAATTAAAAAAAATTTTATGAAAGCACATTGTATGATTTTTAAAGAATTTATTTGTCTTGCACTGCTGAACATAAGTATTTGAACACCTGAGAAACAGCAAGAATTCTGGCTCTCAAAGACCTGTTACTGTGCCTTGAAAAAGTCCACCTCTACTCCACTCATTAATCTAAATTAGTAGCACCTGTCTGAGCTCTTTAAAGACACCTGTCCACCCCACAGTCAGTCAGACGCCGAATACTGCTATGGGCAAGAACAAAGAGCAATCAAAAGACACCAGAGACAAAACTGTGGACCTCCACAAGGCTGGAAAGGGCTACGGGGCAATTGCCAAGCAGCTTGGTGAAAATAGATCAACTGTTGGAGCAATTGTTAGAAAATGGAAAAGGCTAAAGACGACTGTCAGTCTCCCCCGGACTGGTGCGCCATGCAAGATCTCACCTCGTGGGGTATCACTGATGATAAGAAAGGTAAGGAATCAGCCCAGAACTACAAGGGAGAAGCTGGTCAATGACATGAAGAGACCACATGACTTTCTCCCATGCCTCCTCTGGATCATCCAGATGGTCTTTGGCAAACTTCAGACGGGCCTGGACATGTGATGACTTGAGCAGGGGAACCTTCTGTGCAATGCATGATTTGAAACCATGACAGCGTAGTGTTCTACCGACAGAACTGTGGTCCCAGCTCTCTTCATGTCATTGACCAGCTCCTCCCTATCGTTCTGGGCTGATTCCTCACCTTTCTTATAATCAGTGATACCTCACGAGGTGAGCTCTTGCATGGCGTCCCAGTCCGAGGGAGACTGACAGTCGTCTTTAGCCTCTTCCATTTTCTAACAATTGCTCCAACAGTTGATCTATTTTCACCAAGCTGCTTGGCAATTGCCCTGTAGCCCTTTCCAGCCTTGTGGAGGTCCACAATTTTGTCTCTGGTGTCTTTTGACAGCTCTTTGGTCTTGCCCATGGTAGTAGTTGGCGTCTGACTGACTGTGGGGTGGACAGGTGTCTTTAAAGAGCTCAGACAGGTGCTACTAATTTAGATTAATGAGTGGAGTAGAGGTGGACTTTTTCAAGGCACAGTAACAGGTCTTTGAGAGCCAGAATTCTTGCTGTTTCTCAGGTGTTCAAATACTTATGTTCAGCAGTGCAAGACAAATAAATTCTTTAAAAATCATACAATGTGATTTCCTAAAATTTTTTTTAATTCTGTCTCTCTGAGTGGGAATGCACCTACAATGTGAATTTCAGACCCCTCCATGATTTCTAAGTGGGAGAACTTGGAAAATCGCAGGGTGTTCAAATACTTCTGTTCCTCACTGTATGTGCAGAACACCTGTTTGAATAAGATCACCATCTTACCAGAGGTGGAGAACAAACCTGATTTACACAGCTTTCATACACAGACAGCCTAAAACACATTCAAACTGCAGCCTAGAAATGGTAATTACATGTCTAACTTCATATGATGTTATTAGGAATGATGTTCATACTCAACTATCACTATGGTATTACAGATTAGATTGTGAATGATATAAATAGGTGAGGTCAGTAATGTAGCACACTGTAGTTCACCAAACTGTTTATTGACTCCTATGAGAGGAAATATGTAAACATTACAGTAAGCTCAATGGTTTGTCATAAGCGCTTAATTGACCAAAAGCCAAACAACAATTTCCTATTAAGGCATTTAAAACAACAAAGGCAGTTCACAGATTAAAAAAATGGTCCTCATACAGCAAGACAAATGAAAAGTACACATTTTTAATGATCAAGATGACACTGGGGCCGATGGAACGATGTAGCTGTGGGCTCTATCTCGTTTCCAGCACCCCATCTCTGATTCTCCACCTCCAGCCAGGACTGAAGTCTGGAGCAGGAACACAGCAGAGCTCCAGACCAGACTCCTGCACCTCTTCATCGTGAGCAATCTGCTGGCCCTGTTGGGTCTCCAGAGTGAAAACCCTCTTAGATATCTAAAAAGGAGAGACACATAACATTTAAACAATCTCGCTCTTTCCAAACACTGAAAGAGTTAAACATGAATTGCCATCTTGATACAGTAGCATATGATGCAGTTAGCCCTGACCTGGTCACTGATTCCAGTGGCGATGTGGCCAATTTTCACCCGGCGTGTCTCTCTGATCCGGATGCTTCTCCTCCTGAAGTCTCTGATGCACACATCCACCCCTGAGCCAGTCATAGACACATGATGTAAGGGAAATGGCATCACATGTTACAGTGTGGTACTATATTAAACAGATTAAGAGAGAGCCACAAATCATTTTTAGTGTTACCTTCAAAACAACAGGGTGGTGGTAGCTGTGTGTGACTGAGCAAATCCATACCGACGACTTGCACATCTGGCTGACTGTTGCAGGAGAAGACACCGGAGCTGTAGTCATCTCCTGGGCTCAGGGACCAGCGGCCAGAGTCCTGGGATACATTTAAAAAAGAAGAAACACAAAAACAGTAGGGCTGTTAATACTTCAGTCAAAACTGATGAAAACTAAATAAACTCTGTTTACATGAAAAAATCTTGATGCTTTGAACAAGTCAAACTGCTCAAATTTTCATTCTCAATCAAAAAATTATCATATAATGTCATTACAATAAAAACACCTTATTTATCAGTGATCAAGATCTCTCCAATCATTAACGTTCTGCTTACTGTGATGCTAATTAGAGCTGTACTTTGTTGGGTATTTTGGATTACCTTTTTGTCCCAAGGTTCCCAATTGGAATATGGATCACTGCTGAGACAAGACAAGAGCTGCTCCTGCATCTCAGCAGACTGAGGCTGGGACAGACTGCTCAGGTAGAAATCTGCAAATAACAGTGAGCCGAGTTCAATACCCTCGACTGGGCATAGGAAAATAAACACAACCTTCAAAGAAACTTCACCTCGCTCCAGCTTCTGTAGCTCAAGTTCAGGCACAGTGGAGATATTGTTGCCCTTGTTGTGATTTGGCTCGGAGCTCAGGGTTTGTAGACAGAAAGGTGAGCCTCGCTTTGGCTCATGACAATCAGCCTCCTGGTCTTCATCACAGTTATATGGTTGTTCTGTCCTCCTACCTGGTGTGATCACTTTCTCAACATACTCTTGATGTTCCTCCTCGCCCTCATATTCAACATTACTACTGGTGAGCCATAGGGAGTCTGGAGGTTTGTTGGCAATGTACAGCGGCTCTGTGTAGGGCCCCTTAACTGGGCTGGTGAGCCCTCCAACTGCAATCACACAAACACAGTAACTTACACTGTAGATGAAGATGTAATTTCAACTGGGGGCAGCAAAGACATACCCCTCATTTTTACTTACTTTCTTTCAGGGCTCTGTCAGTTTTTTCTTTCAGGGCAGATGCTGATGCTCTCTTGACTGGATCTTTCTGGAGACCTGCTTTTATTATTTCAGCCGTGAGAGAGCTACAGTCAGGTGGGATCTCTCTCAGAGGCGGTGGCTCATTAGCAATCTGTAACCATCACAAAAAGTGGACTTGGTCAAGGGGTCTGATGTGAATATTGTGAAGAGCAGACTGAACATTTGTGATGAAACAGCACACTGTAGTGTCCATATGTTGCTGTGAAAGATACCTTCAGGTAAAGTCTACAGGTGTAGTATCTTGTCCAAGGCTGACACCCATTGAGCATGTGCAGTAGCATACAGCAGCTGCTCCACACATCTGCTTTGGCTCCGCGGGGTTCCCCTTTTACAATCTCAGGTGCCAGATGGGTCTCTGTTCCCTTCAGATCTATATTGAATTACATTGGAAAAATATTGAATTAAGACATAAAAGTGAGTAAATTGCACACCGTCTCAAATAAAGATACACAACATTTACCTTTGGACCCACTGAGGCTCTGCCCCTGATTGTCGATTCTCTCCGCATGTCCAAAGTCACACAGAAAGGTGTCTCTACCGTCCTCTGACAGCAACACATTGTCAGCTGTGGGGAAACAAGCAGCAGTCTCCACTGAACACTTAGGGCAACATTTGATGTTTTTAATGTGTGAGCTATAAATAAAATGGCCTGAATAGTGTTGACACAGTTTAGTGCCCTCAATGGCACTTGGTTGATTTCAGTGACTTGTGTTATGTCATTTACAGCATGGATGACATAATTAGAAACAAGGCAGGTGCACAGACATAAAAGTCTACAGACAAAGGAGCAAAATAAAAGAGAAAAAGAAATCTCTGAGGGACAACAGTTGCTGAAAACATTTTAATGTGGAATGAATGTGGAGAGTAGTAGCAAAGAAGCAGCAGATACATAGATTTGTGTTACTTCCTTGATTTTCTTGAGGCATTACAGGCACCAGGTGGCGCCTGAGTTGCAACAGCACAATTGTTTTTCTGTTTTGTTTTTTTTTGCCCTCAGCTTTTGTCTGTTTCATGTTCTTCCTCTAACTTAGCTCCCCTTCTGTTTTTGTTTCCTTCTTTCTTTAATACTTCATCTTCTGCCTTTCTTCTGTCTTTTTCTCTTGTTGTTCTCTCAACTACTTCCTGCTCCTCTTCCCACCAGCTCAACCCTCCCCCCTGTTTCGTTCTCCCTTCTTTCTTGATCTCCTGATTCTGTGCACATGCGCTGTTTCTAAAAAGCAGCGGTGAGTCATACTGTGGGAAATTCCCAGCCCGTAGTCTTCTCTGTGGTAGTCTGGTTTCACAACACAGGTGCTGCAGATCAAATCTAGACTGCATCTATGACACTTGTGTTCCGCACAACAGCTGCACAAAGGCACAAAGTCCTCTGATGAAAACTAATTAAAAATCTAAAACTCAGTATAATTTTGTTTTCCACTAGGTACCACAACAAGTCAATATCAAGCTGACACAATGCCAATATCTGAAGTCTGTGTGATTACAGAGGAAATCTGGTGCAATTTAGTTGTTGCTTTCTCTGTCTAAACATTTATATTTTAGATAATTTATGGTTCTAGAAGCAGCGGGCTGAATAAAAACAACATTCACAAAGTAAAATCACCACTGCATGTTGCATTTCAGAAAATCTTCTGTTGCACCACGCAAAAATATTCTACATAAGAAACACTGACAATGATTTAAATACTTTTGAAAACCTGTCTTTTAAACATATCAGTCTTGAATGATGATGGTTAATTTGAGGTTAAACCTACAATACTGTAGATGTCTTTCTACTGTATGTCTGTATATATTTATGAATCTGTTTCAGGCATTTTAGAGGTACTCACATGTCAAACATCAGTAATTATGTGCCTAAAGGATTCACTTTTAAGGGATCAAATCACACATCAATGGTATCGCCATTTGTGTTTTGACTATTTGTGAAGAAGAAATACTTTGTATAACATACCTTTAATATCTAGATGCACCACTTTTTTCTTTACCAAGTACTCCAGCGCTGTTAAGACTTGTGACTGGTAGTGGAGACTTAGATCCTCTGGCAGCCGACCACGCTCCACTATCAACTGGCCCAGGGAGCCTGAAATAACAGATATGATCAGGCCTTGTTAATATTTACCAGTTCACAGCATCTGATTCAACTGTTTCTTCTGCTATTATGGTCTGTGAAGAAGTGTTTTGGAGCAGTTGACAAAGGAAAAGTGTGAGGTATGTTGTGTTATTGAGGAGGCCATCTCACACCATAGATGTTTGGTGTAATTTGGACTGCAATACAAAACACCACGACAGTCATCTCTAGCATCCCAGAATCACCCACTTTCACATCTCAACACCAATCACATCTGTTTTTCAGTACACTTGAACTCTGTTAGCACGGGCAGCACGGTGGCGCAGTGGTTAGCACTGTTGTCTCACAGCAAGAGGGTTCTGGGCCCGGGCCCCACCCGGGACCTTTCTGTGTGGAGTTTGCATGTTCTCCCCGTGCTTGCGTGGGTTCTCTCCGGGTACTCCGGCTTCCTCCCACAGTCCAAAGACATGCAGCTTAGGTTGATTGGTGTCTCTAAATTGCCCATAGGAGTGTGTGTGTGTGCGTGCGTATGGTTGTTCGTCACAGTGCATCTACTGTTCATGTGTCTGTCCTTAGTTCATCACATCCCATGCAACCATTTTAAACCTCATTCCCCATCAACAGCAGCAGTGAGTATTGTCAGAAGGTGCTGAGTGTAAAAGGCAGAAATGAGGCTTGTTTACCAGATTTGAGGTCCATCAAAAGGACAACATTAGGTCCCTCTCTGACCACTCCGAAGAGTTCCACCACATAAGGAGATCTGAGGGCACTCCACGCACCCACCTCCTCACTGGTGAACCTCTCCAGTGGCATCTGTCAGAAAACAATGGAAACAATGATTAATCAATGACACAGAGCACATTTTTTAAAGTGGGCATTAGAAAATAAAAACAGAGAATGCTGTGCAATGTGTTACCTTTTTGACAGCAAATTTGAAGCCTGTGTTGACATCTTGAGCACTGTGTACTTCGCCATAGGAGCCTTCCTTGATAAACCGTGTAAGGACGTACTCCCTCCCTTCCTTGTATTCAGAGTCCACAGGCTGAATTTTCTTTTAAGAAAAGAGAGGAACAGGTAAGCTTGGTTGCACTGCATTGTAAACAAACAGAAGACAGGAAGTAGACTGAAGTAAAGCAGAACATACTTCATTGTAAAAGATTATTCCCTCATTGCTGAAAGAATCAGCTGCTGAGAGCTCATCTTCCTCTTCTCTTGCATCCCTCTCTACATCTTTGAAAAAGGGCCCTGCGTAGCAAGGGTCCCCCTGACTGACGCTGCCCCTGAGGCCAGCAAGAGCCAGCGAGCAGTCTCCCAGACTGCTGTGGGAGTCTGAGTCGCTGTCCTGCTCATAGGAATGGGGATTGGAGAAGTAGCTGCAGACTCCCAGTGGCCTCCAGTTCAGAGGAGAGCAGCTGGAGCGTGTGTTGCAGATCTGCTGACTGCAGAGAAGAGGCCCTCTGTCCTGCTCCTCTGAGCTCTCAGTGCTGCTACAACAAGAAGTACTGAGGCTGCTTCTCCCTCCAAGAGACAACTCCTCCTAAGGAGACAAACAGACAGTGTGGTTGATCAGATTACATGGTGTTTACATTCTCAGGTAAGCTTGCTCAGGGGCTGGACGTTCAAGGCCGTGAGAGGCAGCTTTGTCTGAATTCAGTGACTCACTTCCACAAAACAGGAAAGCTGGGGTGTTGCATGGGAATATCTAAAGACTAAGCCTCCGGCTGCCAAAGAATGTTTGAATTTATCCTTGAAGATGATTAACAAGGAAAACACTGCAAGCACTTTCAAGAATACAGGAGTATATTATGTCAGCATACTTCTGAATGGCCTTTTCAATAGCTTTTTTACATGTGAGGCTCAAAATAAAAAAAATCTAGTTCTCACCTGGATCTGGACCAGAGAACTTCCACTCTCCTGTTCAGGAACTGTTCCAGAAGGAATACGATGTCTGTGTCGCCGCTTCCCTTTCTTCTTCTCCTGTTTTTTCTTCCCCTTACGCTTCTGTCTCCTCCTAGTCTTCTTCCTGGGGGTGAGCAATGCTGATGAGCTGCTCAGCTCCTGGATGGAGGCTGTGGTTGGGCACGCCACGTTGTTGCGCTCTGAGGAAAGACTGATGGAGAAGTATGGCAACGAGATGAAATCCAAGCATGGTCTTAAACAGTTCAGCATAACCTGTGTATGCAAATATGAGGTATGAAATGCAGGCAATGACAAAGGAAATGTCATACCTGCTGGTGAAGCAGTTGGGAGAGGGAACAAAGGACCGTTCAGAACAAGATGGACTAAACTCCTGGGAGTCCTGGCTTTCACCTGATGAGAGCACAGTGTTAAATTCTGTCTTCGCACAATTATTTATTATATATATAAAAAAAGCAATCTAAAAGACATATTTACATTCAGCCTGAGCAATGAAGGTTGAGGTCTTCACTGGCCTTTCTCCCACTTGCTCTGCAGTTCCATGTGTCAGAACTTTTGTTATGTAGATGTTACATTGTGCAAAGCCCATTTTACTATCCTTTCCCTCCTCTTCTTCCTCCTCCGTCTCCTGGTCAGCGACTGAGCAAGATGGGTATGACCCCTTCAGCTCAGCCTGCGCTGACCCAGAGAATGGTGCTGTTGAGTTGAATATCCTCTGCCTCACCGCCATTTCATCTGCTGGATCTAGAAAAAAGAATTTCACAAGCAACTTATATATGTCTTTCCTCTACAACTGCATCCTAGTTGCCATACTGGCTGTGTTGTGTGCCACGCTAAAGAATAAAAACAACACTATAATTGAGATGAAATTATCCTACCGATTATTTTCCTGATTTATCATCATCATCCAGCAAGCAGTCCAAAACCCAATGGCACTCAGTTTACCATCACATACAGTCATGGCCAAAAATACTGGCACCCCTGCATTTCTGTCAGATAACACACCACTTCTCTTAGAAAATTTTTGCAATCAAATTCTTTGGTATTGTCATGGTTTTTTCTTTTGTGTACATTGGAACAACACAAAAAGGCATTAGAAAAAAGCCATGTCTGATCCATTCCACACAGAACTCCAAACATGGACTGGATAGAATTATTGACACCTTTTTGAAATATTCAGAAATAGTTGTATTTCAAGCAGGTGATGCTCCTTTAATTTGTGGTGAAACTCACCTGTAGCAACCAACAGGTGCTGGAAACATAGAAATTACACTGGCAACCAGTTAAAATGGAGAAAAGTTGACTCAACCTTTGTGTTGTGTGGACCACCTTGAGAATGAAGAAAAGAAAGAAGAGCAAAGGATTGTCTGAGGATGTGAAAACCACAATAGTGGAAAATCCTGGCCAATCTCAAGGCTACAAGTCCGTCTCCAGAGATCTGGCTGGTCCTGTGTCCACTGTGTGCAACATGGTCAAGAAGATTACTGCCCATGGTGCTGGAGCTAATCTTCCTGGACGTGGACGAAAGAGAAAAATAGATGATGGATTGTTCCAATGGTGGATAAAGAACCGTGGATCAACTTCCAAACAAATTCAAGGTGACCTGCAGGCACAGGGTGCAACAGTGTCAGCTCACACTATCAGTCATCATTTGAATGACAGGGATGCTATGGTAGGAGACCCAGGGGGGACCCCACTGCTGACACAGAAACATAAAAAAGCCAGAGTGGAGTTTGCCAAAACTTACCTGAAGAAGCCACAGTTCTTCTGGGAGAACGTCCTGTGGACAGATGAGACTAAAATAGAGCTTTTTGGTCGAGCACGTCATTCTACTGTTTTCAGAAAACTAAGTGATGCCTTCAAAGAAAAGTACATGGTCCCTACAGTCAAACACGGTGAAGCTTCACTGATGTGTTGGGGCTGCTTTGCTGCTTCAGGCACTGGATGTCTTAACTGTGTGTATGGCATTATGAAATGTGAAGACTACCAATGAATTCTGGGGCACATTGTAAGGCCAGTGTCAGAACATTGGGTCCCCGTCAAAGGTCCTGGGTCTTAGCATAAGTTGATCCTAATGCTTACAGCAGGACAATGACCCAAAGCAGAGTTCAAATAGCACCAGAAATGGTTTCAGACAAGGTGCTGGAGAGTTCAGAAGTAGCCGGCAATGAGTCTATGGAGAGATCTAAAAACAAAAGCTGGGAGAAGTAACTCTTCAAATCTGAGAGACCTGGAGCAGTTGGCAAAAGAAGAGTGGTCCAAAATTCCAGTAGCGAGGTAGAAGAAACTCACTGATGGTTACAGGAAGCGACTGATTTCAGTTATTTTGTCCAAAGGGTGTGCTACCAAATATTAAGTTGAGGGTGTTAGTAATTCTGTCAAGTCCATTTTTAGAGTTCTGTGTGGAAAGGATCAGGTTTGTATTTTTTTCTCAGCTGTTTTTGTGCTGTTAAAATGCAAACAAAAGAAATAAACATTAGAATACCAAAGAACTTGTGATTGCAGTGCGTTATCTGACAGAAATACGTGGGTGCTAATATCATTGGTACAACAAAGAAAACATAAATGATTTGAAAAATCAGAACCAGCAAATGTTTGGTCTTTTGCTTTAACTGATTTTGATAGTTGCCAAGTGTCAACAGGTTTTTACATCAAAACCGATTTAGTTGAACGTGTTAACAAAAAATGTCATTGCTTCATGTTTATGTGGTAAATCACATGGTTGCTGCCTATTCTCAGCAGTGAGTGACCTTTACAAATGTTGTGAAGTTTGTGTGAGCAAAAATTGTGTTTCCATAATGGAACAAATGACATTTCTGCTATCTGCTAATGTGAGTGTTCAAGTGCCTCAAAGAAAAAAAAAAAGCATATTGACAACCAAATTATAGATAATCTTATTTCCAAGCTAAAAAATCTGCTATTTAGCTTTTAACATTATTTTTTAAGGATATTTGGCAAATACCATCAGGCCTAAGACGTTAATATTGGTATTTCCTGAATAACCAACTTTATAGTTGAAGAAGCAGAAGAATTCACAAACTTGATTCAACTTAAGATCTTTACTCTTGTCAATCATGGTTCCCATTGGTGTGAGTGGTAGGGTGGCCGCATGTGTGAGAACTGAAGAATGGGTAAATATACTGTAAAGTGCTTTGAGCAAGCATAATGCATAAATAGACAAAGAAGTGCTATATAAGTGTAAGACGTTTTCACCAAAACATCCTGTCAAATCCCATTCAGCAATGACAGGTTTTATACTTTGGTTAAGAACATATTAATCCGTGCTTCCTTATAGCTTATTTAAACTTGACTGTGCCCTGTCAATTAAGAAGCACAATGATCACTTGAACATTAAAATGAACTGAAATATGAAAGTTTGCGGTCAGCAGATGAGACAGGAAATTCAACCCTGGCCTTGTTTTCACAGTTGCAACTATGTCGTTAAGTGCAAGTACTCAGTTTCAGTGAGAAGTCAACCACAGTGTATTAGGCAAGGCCAGGCTGAATTTCCAGTCAAGAGCTGCATGATGCCCATGACTTGGATGTTATGATCAGAAAAACATTGCAAAATCTGAACAGTGAGACACACTGCTCACAGCTCAGCCCTGGGTATATGTATTAAATGCAGTTTCAAAGATACAAATTGAGGACTAGAACTAAAGCTGCAGGATGATGCATCAGCATATTCCTGTCAGCTTTTGGCTCTTTCGGCACATTTACATACAGTATACCACAGATATTCTAGAGGGAAGTCCAACATCTTGACTAAAACAACCGCATAACGCCAACAAATATTAATCCAGTAATTTTTGCTTTTTCTTGCTCTTGACAATACTAACACAAGCAATAGTACAAATAAAAACTGACATCAAACCGTGGTCACATTTCAGTCAAAGCTGTTTAAGTTTAGTCATTACCTTGTGTGCCAGTTTCATGCACTGCAAGATTAGCTATCTAAAACGAAGTAATTCAACTGTCACTTCCTCCTTAAGATGCTGCACCGGTGCTCTGAAAGCACCGCACCGCACAGCACCACACCCCAATGAATTTACGTGGAAAGGAAACAAAGAAAAACTCTCTGTAATAAACACAACCACAAAAACAACTCTTTGTGTGTGTGAAGACAAAGGGCGTGTAGACATACCAGTAGATGCCAATCTGAACTGCAATCTCACTCCTGCGTATCCTCCCTGAATAACCTGTCATCTGAATTAGACTAGGTGCTACATTTGTCTTGTTTGTCCTCTTATCCTCACCAGCATGTCAGCTCAGTCTCTGCCGTTCTACTCGGCTGATGCTGGCTCTCATCCAGCTAGGGGGAGGAGCTGGCTGACACTGACTTATGGGAAATGCATCTCCACTTCCCCATATTCCTTCCACCCCCCTCTTTGCTCCCTCCAACAGGGATAGCTTATTTCTTCTTCCCTCTAACTAGAGGATAACATGTTTGATTTTGCTTTTGATGATCAACTATGGACAGTGGTAAAAGCAGAACATTAGTTCCACACATCCAAAGTTGTCTGATTTTTTTATGCTAAGAAGGAAAGATAAATATGATTATTACACATTATCATCAAAGTAAAATAAAAAAAAATAGAATATGGACAAATAAGATGTTTGCTAATTAAGTATGCCAAAACCATGTACACTTACACTTATGTATAAATTCAGATATCTTTATGATTGAGGTCATAGTAAAAGGTGGTGTCATACTGGACTACAGTGTATTCAGAGGTGTTCCTAACATTCTGACCCTCTCGTGTATCCAGCTGGGGAAGACAAAACTATAGAGACACCACTGAATATAATGTAGTCAGTGTATTTCCTTACTGATCTGGCAATTTTCCAAAATAACAGTTTGGTACAGAGAGCTTAAACAATTTGTCAATAAATCAATTTGGAGAACAACAGAAAGCTTCTCAAATGCCACTCACAAGTTCCTGGAGCCCAAGGTGACATCTACACATTGGTTGTTTTGCCTAAACGACAGCCCTAAACCCAAAGATATTCAATTTACAGTGATATATTGCAACAACCTTGCCTCTTGGTTTCATATCTAATAACCTTGTAACTGAGAGTAAACACACAATTGCTTTTAATTTTAAAGTACAATCCATTATAATATAGTTTTGCAGATAAATTCTGAGGTAAGCGCCACAGTTGAGCTGTTCTGCTGTACTCCCACACAGATTAAAGAAATTCCAAAGTCTTAAGTAAGGACAGTGAACAGAAACACAACCTGAAGTCGGTCACAGAATACACACAGCTGAGCATTCCTTAAGGAAAGAGCTGGCTGCTTCTCCAGAAAATGTCATGCACTATAAGAACATTAGAGAAAACTGCATGTTATGATTGCATGCATTAATCGCACCATTCAGTTACACCCCTCTGTGTGTCTCAACAACTTCCCTTTTCCTTCTCAGTGTTAACTGCAATGAAGAGGAGGTGCAATTGCAGTAAATAACAAAAACATAACTCGAGCACCAATGGATATGCTTTATGGACTTTGTTCCCTCTCAGGAGGTTCTGTGAATTAATTGTAGGGTTTTCCAAAATGGCAGTTATGAAGTAGGTCAGACAATGTAGCTGAAAATACAAAATGATCTCACTTGTTCATGTTGCTGCTTTTCTACATTTTATATCATTATAAACTGAATATCTTTAGGTTTTGGATTGTTGGTCAGACAAAACCAGAAGTCTGAAGACATCACATTGAACTCTGGTATAATTGTTGTAATTAGTTGTTAAAATGGACTAAAATGATTACCAAATTGCTGCCAATAAATTTTTCTGTCAATTAACTGACTAATCTTAGCAGCTCTACGTGAGTGTTGTTCAAATCCAAGGCAGTAATGTAAGCAATCACACTGTGGTATGATTTGAATGCAACACATATAACTTGACATCTATGTAGCATGTGTATTATACATACTATAGCCCAATACAGCTGTGTAATGGACACCGCTATAGTGTGCAGGAGTGGGAGCCTTCGTTTTATTAGGACAATAGTTTTTTTTCTCTCTTCTCAGAAGAAAGGAGAAGGGCCATTTGCACTGACTGAAAACCAATGGTTTCTCATTCAAGGATGGACTCAGTCCAGGGCTGCTTAGCTGTAAATGCAGGCCAGAGCTCGGCTCTGGGCCAGAGAGTGCAGTGTGGAGAAGCATCAGATAGTGGGCTCAATATACATCACTATAGGCTACCTCAATGCTGACTTATAAACCATTAAACCTGGTAGATATGAGCTTATAATAATATCATAATTAACATTTTAGACAGATTGTCATGGGAAAAGGCTCAACATATCGATAATGGACAACAAAAAATGTACACAAAAGCAATGGGGACTCCTAGTCATATGTATCATTGCTCTGAATTTACTTCTTGGACACAATGACGTTTAACATTTTCGGATTGTAATATCTGTATTCTGTTTCTTAAGGTTAATATAAATGGTCGTGTAATAATGCTTGTTGACAAACAAAAGCATCCAGTAAAACTGAAAAAGTGTCAACAACTGGCTTCAATAGGCGTAACGTTATGTGCGGGTCTTAATGTTTGGTGACATCATGTAACATTAAAGCCAAACTTACAATTCCGCAGCCTAAGATCCCTACAATATATCGTTCAACTATTTGTTGTTATAGATATCGTCACAAATCTAGTTAATTATACTTATATATCTACCTTTAGCTGCATCGACACAGTTCAGCGCTCTCAGTTTACTGACATAATAACTTCCTTCTAGCCGCATTCGCCGCCATTTCACATTAAACTTTGCCCGAAATATTTTACTCTTTGTTGAGAAATCGGAGATTTGAAATGAGAAATGGTTGTCTCGAAAGACAGCAGAAAATGTGCAGTCAAAAATATTTACACTTTTTAAAGAAATGTAATGTAATTTAATGATAAATATACAGTAGATTCTTCACTTACCGAATTTTCTGTTAGTAGGCGTCGGCGATAGACCAGTCTAGCTAAAACAGTTTCCGGTTGTAAATTTCAAGGTAGATAACATGTTCTGTGAATTTTGCAATAATAGCATTCAGAGCCATGATGCAAAAATAAATTTGGAATTGTTGTTTATATTAACTGAATATGTTGACACATTTTATTGTCGCTTGGGGTCTAGAAATAGTTTTGTGTTTTGTACGTGACTGTTATATTTTTAATTTGAAAATAAAATATAAGTACTTCCTGTATGTGCCTGTTTTCAATTTGGCAGCAGTCGCGTTCGAAAGGACCAAGATCTACGCAGAGTTGATCGCTGTTGGTCCACGACTGCTGAACTCTGAAGAAAGGGGTTATAAGAGGTGTGAAAAAGGAACTGACATTTCAAGCCAAATTAAATTGATGAAGAATGGGCCCAAGCATTCTTATTGGGCCCATTTAACCCCCACTATACATGATAGTTTTGACTGTTGTAGGAGCATTTTACAAAATGTAGCCTATAGGCCTACTGAATTACTGATGATTAAAAACACGTCAGCCCTACTGATAATAAAAAGGCTATTGGTTGTAGTCCAACTGTTCTAATGCAATAAGAGAACCTTACTCTGTTACATATTCGAGACAAAAAACTTTATTTTAACAAGTAAGCAGTAAAATTAAACATTTACATATTCATGCAGGATATAAACACATAGTGCCTCAGGCCCAGGGCCACAAGATGGAGAGTGCAGAACTTCACATAGTTAATATTTTCAGTGGTACACATTTCTAACAAAATTTGGATTGGTTTTTATTAATCAAATTAAGACCCAAATTGTATATAATAAACCAGAAACCCTTGGTGCTCCTGGAGGTCTGGGGCTGTATGCAAGTTACCCTCTTTGACTAGTTGGTCAGGTCAGACTTGGCATTAGTGTTGAAAACACTCAAATTCTATCAAATGTTATTCACATTCATAGATAGGATTTGTACCATTATGTCAAAATATAGCCTATATGTCTTTCACTGTTGTTGTTTTTTTTAAATATGTGGCTTCTTGGGTAGAACCTATAAAACCAGGCTGCATAGGCTACTACTGTATATCAGCACGTCTACCTCTATTTTATAGTTACCTGTGCTGACAGAATAGTACCACAAGATGGAGCCATAAGCTATTGACCAAAGAAATTTTTGCTTCAGCCTAGATTTATTACATATAGCATTAGCCTTTAGCCTACTTGATAATAAAACAGATAGTTATACCATTTATATTTAGGCTACATGTAACTGTAGTAAATCTTAATTAATTAAAGAGAGTTGGTATCTTTCATACCCAAACATCTGAATGAGACATTCCCCTTCACTACAAATTTTGATTGTAGGAACATGTTTGCTTAAGATGTAAAACAAACACTTTTTAGAGAGTAATTTTAAAATATCTGAATAAAAAAAAACATGAACAAATTAAACATGACTATTCATCACAACGACCATGGTTTTATACTGCCTTTGCATAGTTTATCAGTGCTGTCTAAACAGTGGTCAAAACTGGACCAAAATAGATACAGAGATTATTTAAGTTGCTCATGCTTCAAATGTGCTGGAAGTTGTATCTATGTCATGTATGAATGGAGGCCAAAGTTGATATTAATGATCTGGTTATTTTCTCTTTCAGATACCAAGTAAAATCAGTATATCTTGTTATGATACTTGTATGAACAAAAGCCAAATCATTCTCAAATCAAGAAGAGCTGAATTCATTCTGTCATTTGCTACTGGCAGGCTTTTGTTTGGAATGCAAAATATGAAAGCAAGAAAAGTTACAATTTTTAATTCTGCAAATTAGATGAACTCTTGCACAAAGCTAAGCTACCTTCTGAACAGAAGGCAACATTATGCAGTATATTCCAGTGGGATAAAGTGTTCTATTGCTTGTTTCCCTTAAAATAATAAGTGATAGATTTGTCAGGGCAGGTACTTTAGCTAACATTTGTCCTTGTAGTCATACAGATTTTTTATGCAGGCATTTACTATGTAGAAATTAGCTCCTGTTCTGAATAAGTGCATTTAGACTCATCATAAAGAAAAATCAGAGGATGACTGATGATGAATAGCAAACTGTACTGCAGTTTTGAAAAATTAAATCAAAACTTCAGGCCACCAGATACCCAAGTCTCGAAAGTGCACCGAGCAAGCAAACATGCCCTCGCTAATATTCTTAGACTACTACAAAATTCACTAACAGTCATCCAGAAATTTCCATCTTGAGCATGACGCTCACATCCAAGGTCAAATTAATCTGTTGGGCTCCTATAGACTACTGATGCCCTACCCCTCAACTTCAGTCTACTGTGCATTGTGTATGCAATCTGTTTAGTACCCATCAAGCACAATGCACTCAACAGACTACAAGGCTGCTTCATTATATGATCAGAGACCAGCCAGTTGGCACAATATATCGTTTACTATTCTATAGAAAATCTAAAAATAACACTACATGCCCCATTTTTTAATAAGGCCTAACACAACTTGAGCATAGAAAATAACTAAATTAGCCTAATAAAGGTCCTAAAACGAGATTGTGAAACATAGCCATAAATGATGCTACCTAGTAATGCAAGAGCAAAACGGATCTCATTCTTATCCAGCGCATATTTCCAAACAAATTTACAATACTGGTAACCAGTAAAACAGGTGCTTTTGGGGCCCCTGGGGGTCTGGAGCTCCAGTTGCCTACATTCAGTTGGTAACCCAATCAAGCTTATATCAAGCCTATTTTACTTCAAAATATTAAACGAATGGCCGAAGATTGTATGCCGAAGTATCTCTGATGATCTATTATAGTATTAATATGATCAATTAATATGGCTGTTACGTCTGTTTTGTAGCCTTACACTGGAAGAAACTGTGAACGGCCAGTCCACACACACTGAATCATTTTCGGCGTGCACATCATTACAGCGCAGACGGAGCGAGCAAAGGAGCTGCTGCTGTATTTAGAAAATGGCCGACAGATTTTCTAGGTTCAACGAAGAGCGTGATTTCCAGGTAATGCATAATAAATGATTACACATTTGCACGGATTCTAACTTGTCAAGATGTTTCGGCATCCAAATGCGGATTTAGACGTCATGGATAGCTAAAATGTGCCAAACAGCATCGTGTATGTCGCTTGCTAGTGCTGCAAGCTAGCTAAGCTAACGCTAGTGAGCAAGGCTCGTACACTGCGGCTCTTTTGCATTCGACTTCCCTGATGTTTTAGTATTTGGCTGCACGCTATGTTTGACTCCTGTCATGGGGTTTGAAGTGTAGTATTAGTCCGCTTTCACTCCCTTAACCGTGCAATAATAAAACAGACACTATGGTCCATATAGTTTATTAGTGACCTTGGATAGACTTGTTATTTATCGACATATGCTAACGACAGCTAGCTAGCAGATGGCTAATTGGTACGCACATTGGGATTGTAGCATTAGCCAGAAATGGCTGTATCATTTTGACATCTAGAAAACAAACACCGCAACAAGATAGCACGTTGGAATTAACCTAGTAGCAGTCAGCTCCATGTTGGGTCAGTCTTTTAATGGCAATATCACATTACCTCGGATATCTAACGGTGGAACATAGTTAACTATAGATCTTAGATAAACATGTCCAAACTGCAGCTCGTTTAGTGTTTTTTCTCTTAGCCAAAGTGTTTATCCTATACGTTGTATGTATTCATTTGCTGTTTTTTAATGTTGTAATGTTTCCAATCTGATTGGTTTCACTGTTATTTTGGTTGTTTATATAATGTAAGTTTAAAGACAATAAAAAAAATCTGTCTTAAAATAATGGTCAGGTGCCCATGAACACTGAAATTGTGTTTAGTCGCCCTAATCATTCCTCTAGTTTATGTTATAATAACCAGTTCTTTACACGATTTTAATGTAGAAAATAAGGGTAAGAAAATGTTCCAATATTTGAAGCTTATAGCCTATGAAGCTGCAGCAGTCTGAGTTAGTCACATCAAACTGGTATGCAAAGTAACACTCTTTTTGGTATAAAACTATATTTCTGCATGTTTCCTTGTTGAGCTGCAGTAGAATGATGGTAACACACATATGGAATATTATAACCAGACTGTACCATTTTAAGATATCCTCAGAAGTCTCACTGCTGAAAAGTCATAAGAGCAAGAGACAAGCTTTGGAATATATTTTTGCATGAAAGGAGAATTGTTGATTTTGTCCCCCATCACTTACATTAAAAGTACATGAGCACAATTTTTTTTTGATGGCCACTGTGAACAATGAGTACAATAAATCCGATCTATTTCAATATGCATGTATACTCTCAAAGTAGACTGAACACACTGAGGTGGTAACAAGGGGTCCCTAGTTTACCTTTTGTTTGGAAGCATTTTTTATGATTTATACTAATATTTCCCCACTCTACATTAACAGCATCATTTTGTGACAGTGTTTCAGGCTGTGTATTTATGGCATCAATGGCAGAGCTGAGTCTCTGAATTTCACAACCTATGTATGAGCTATGCTTATTTGTGAAGACCGCACCCAGTAAAAACTAAATGCAACATTACTGAGTAGACTGGATAGTTTCTTACATGGCATTTGTTTGTCATTCTTGTAGGTTCTTCAGGTGACATTGTAATCTCTGTGCTTTACCCAAGAACAGTAATACTTTGTATTCATCAACATATTTAAGTCACCCAACAGGTTTTTAGTTTTTGGGAGCTTCCCATTGTTTGTTATTGTTGTTTTTGCTCATTCTGTAAACTACAAATGAAATATTTTTGACTGTTATAACATCCATGCTTGTCATTGTGATTTCATGTTTGGCTCAGGGACATATCTGCAGAGTGGATGAATGCCAGCAATGGTAACTTTAACTTCAAGTGCTATTCTGCTGCACAAGTTGTCTGATGCAGTTTAATGTGTGAAAAGTATTTAGTTCTTAATTACAGTACAGTGTTTTGAAGCAATGTGGAGTGGGTATATCAGGTAAAACTAGCCATACACAAAAGAATTTAAAGATTACATGACAGTGATTGTATCCATTCATGCTCAGGTATCATTTACCAAAGTGTTTCAAAACATTTATTCCTGGATTAATATTTTCACACATCACATTGTCCAAGTGGAAACATTGTTATTTATTGGAACTAAATATTGACAATACTATGAAAATGAACACAATTACAGAACAGACAATGTATCTGATGTCTACCTTAAGGACTTTGGTGTGATTTTTCTCATCTGTGTAACTTTGTGTGCTTTTTTTCCCAGTGATTTGTGAAGGAAGTGGAAAATTGCTGTATCAACAGCAATGTTCTGACTGGGTCAGGGTTGAGATGACTAATTTAAATACAAAATAGGGAAAAGTGCTTGTCTTTTTTTATTTATGGGTCATCTTCCTTATATTTCATTGACAACCTTTCATCCAGGCCTGACTCCATTCAATATATGGGAAGTGTTCTTGGCTTAGTTTGAAAGCTTTTGGTTTATTAAATAAGTCTTTTGGTGTCATAGAGAATACTCATGTCAGTCACTGTAGCTGGTGGTTTTAGAAGTAGTCAGCTACTGGTTGAAGAAGTGTTATGGTGCAGTGCAACCCATGGCAA
>NW_018127965.1:128221-150075 GCF_001952655.1 Monopterus albus
CTCAGTACTTTGCTGTTTTTACAACTGAGAGGTGAATTGCTGCGTGGTCTGAATGAGTCTGTTGAGGGTAGCTGCAGCTCAGCACAGTGGAGCTCTCTGTGTGAGATCTGCTGTGAAGGCATTCATATGCTCAGTATTCAGAAAGTTTCTCTGTGACTCCATGGACAGAAACTTGCTGCCAGGCAACAGAGGTAGGAGGCATCCGCAAATGGTCTGCGTAATATTTATTCCACAGCCAGTCCAACAGCTCAGTCTGCTCTTTTGATTTACGTTGTTGAAGCTTTAGCATTGGCTGATCTTGAGTTAGTCACATGCTAAAGCTCCACCTGTCAACACACCAGGGAATTTATCAGTGCTGCATGCCTTATCGTTGCCTATTGTCAGGTGGAATTTGGCATTTGTTTTACTCTTCACCAAATGGCAATGTAATATTTTGGTGCACATCTGAGGAGAAAGTGAAGCATCATTCTTATAGTGTTTGTGTACCAGAGTTAGGGCAATGAGGAGGCAAGCTGCACTGAAAATAAGAAGACATTGTGGAGGGTGGGGTGGCTGTGCTGATAGCACTTTAAGTGGTCTGAGCAGAAAGTTCGGAGGAGGGGAGAATGGGGAGGGGGTATCGAATAAAAAAAAATTTTTTTTGTGTATTATTAAATCATTTGGTGTTTGCCAGGATCTCTCCTTCTCATAATACTAGGCTTCATTCATGCTGATGCAGGGTCCTGTTTCATTTGAATTAATGACTGCCAGTATGACATAAGATCACCTCAATACTGTGGGCTCATGTGAGCAGTGGAGTATCTGCAAAACCAGGTTCCCTATAGAATGTGGCAGTTAAAGCTTCTGGCATGGCCCCTACTTTACTTTAGGTTTGATTGGCTGTACATCATATTGCTTGTAGCTCCAACCTGCTCATAATATAGCACCATGGATTATTTTTGGAAGTTTTCCTGCATGTGTGAAGGTGAGGAGAAAACACTCACAAACATGACCTGTGTTTCTCCTCTGCTGCTGCAAGAGAGGAAGCCATCAGTCTCAGGGCAGAACTGCTCTATAGTCCTTTTGGTTACATTATAGGGGTGTAACGTTCTCAAACCAAATCTAAAAATATCATTTTTGGTGTTTATGGAGCGACCTCTCCTCTCTGTCACATCTGTCAGTGTTTTATTGACGGGCTCAGCTCCTCCACACATGGAGTGGATAGCAGCTGAGAGGTCACGGTGGTGAGAGGCCGAAGTGAAACTAAAGTTAAACTAAGTAATCGCCAACATCTATGCTTGTTACATGCAATAAAATATAGCAAGCAAAGTTTATTTATATAGCACCTTTCTAAACCTGCGTTACAAGGTGCTTTCCAGTAAAACATAAACAAATAATAATAAAGATACCTAAGACCAGATAAAACACATCTAATAATAATAAATATAGGCGAGTAAAAAGCAAGTAAGAGTTGTTTATCAAAACATCTGCTAAACAAGCATAAATTGGAGAGATGAGATCATTTGTTTTGCCCAGTCTGCCATCCACTGCAGGTATGTCTTAACCACGGCCTAGCTGTTAGGCTGATAGCTAACTGTTTAGATTTGGTTGTGTTGTGGTTTTACATGGCCTGATCTTTCTCATGTCTCCCTCCCTCCACAGCCTGGTTCAGCTGCCAGTCCACCTGCTTACCCTTCATATGTTTGTGTCTGTAAAACGCCGAGGCAGCAGCAGTGGACTGCTGTACTTTACATGAATAACACAATGGACTATGATTTAAAAAGCTGTTTCTGATATAGCCTTTCTTCACAAACTACAGCAATAAAATCATCAAAGAATCTGTAATGGAGTAAATTACAGACTACAAATCATCAATTTAAACTGTTTACTATGCGATTCTTGTAAAAGTGTGTTCCTTTCTTTAGTGTTCCACATTGTTGATTTAATAAAACCAGAAAATTTTCTTTTTTTTGTTCTTATGTTTCTCTGTTTTTAATATATTTTATACACTAAGCCATGTATTGTTTGTGTAATGTGTGTTTTACTTTCATTGTAGAATTAAATATTATCAAGAAAACATTTTGATGTGAGCATGATAAAACATCACTGATGTGTTGGCCAAGAAGCATTTCTTTTTTCACTACTTGTAGACCATTGTTCCAAAGCTCAATCAACCCAGCACTAGTAGAGATACCGACCTGAGTTTGGCCTTGATGAACATATAATTGTGGCGGGAATATTTGAGGTTTTGTTTGAAAAACACTAAATTAACAAAGCAGATGCTGTCAGTGGTTTCAGTTCTAATACCAATCAGGCACAACTGTTCCTAATATGTCTGAAATAAACTTTTGTATGTTTCACTCAGGGTGGGAATCACTTTGACCAGTATGAAGAGGGCCAGTTGGAGCTGGAGCAGGCGTCTCTGGACAAGCCCATCGAATCGGTAAGGCTGCATCTATCACCCCGCACCATTGGACCAGCTGTGAGAGTGGATGATTGGTCCAGAGAGGAATAAGAACCACACCTTTTTACTTCATTCATTTTGTCCATGTAGATGCATCCAGTGTTTTCTTGAGCACACTTGCCACCTAACCTGTAGAATCACCTGTCTTGTGTCCATTAATGCCCTCAAAGTTCCTCCCATGTCCTCTGCCTACTCCATTTCTTTTGTGACAGTTAAAATGAGGAAAATGTGTATATAGTAGAATTTCCTGTTTTTATGTAGAGCTTACAGATAAACATTGGATTTTTGTATCAGTCTTCCATTAGTCATTGTTAGTCATTTTAGCACTATGAGATGACTTTTAAAACACGGAGTGGATAAAGCACTGTCATTAATGGCTGTTAGCTTAATACTCTATACCTTCATGTATTTTAAACTTGTTCAAAGAAAAACCCAAATTTTGTAATGACCAGATCTTATTCTGGACACCGATTACATCTGCTTTGAGTGAGATTTATTATACAGTGCCTTATGTGTTTTGTTTTGTTTTTTTCTTTATATTTGTGTTCCATTAGTGGTCTACACATTCAGCAACTCTCTGAAATATCGTCTCTCTCGCTTAAGAACAAATTGGAATAAACACATTTGGCCTTTTAGGTTAGAAACAGCCTTATTATGTAGTGTTTACAAATGTAAATCTGATCGTTTGCAGTTGCTTAAATTTGTTGGCTTTCAAAAAGCCCGCAGTGCTTACTCCACTTCATTTAGCAAACAAGAGAGTGCACATTAGATAGTGTGAATGGCTACATTTGTGTTTGAGTGAGTGTGTGTCTATGTAGCTTTAGAATTTATGTGTTAGTGTATAGTGTTTGTGTCTATAGGACAGTTATCTTATTGTACACAACTTGGGGTGTTCGACGTTTCTCTCCTGCAGCGAATTGGCCCCTATTAGCTAAGCAGCAATGACCCGGTTTGTATTTGCACGCTCTGCTTTCTTACTCCTATCTTTAGGGTCCTTGTAACGCTTCTTTGACTATCTTTCACTCTCTGTTTCACTACTGTCACAATCTACATTTTCTCTCTCTCTCTCTCTCTCTCTCTCTCTGCCTCTTTCTTTCTTGCTCCCTCCCTACTACACAGTGAGTCGGTGTACAGTACCCTCTGTCATTCTGTGCTGGCATGGTGCTTGTGCAACTGGGACTGCATTTTTCGCTGAACAGGCACATAGATAATAGCGCAGGCAGCTTTCTTCTTTCTGTCTTTTCTCACTCTCTCCATCCCCTGTTCTGTCTCTGAAGCACTGTGGTGAGCAGGCCCAGACTCCTCTTACATCCACAGCATGGATGTGCATTGTGAAGCAATCAAACGGCAAACAGGTAGAGATCAAAGTAATTATGCTGTTGTGGTTTTTTTTTTTTTCAGTCAAACAGATTAATTATGCCATATTGGACAAACTAACAGTTATAGACATGCTACTTAATTCAGAGAGAGAGAGATACTTTATTGAATTCGGGTATCCAGTAGCAACAGCAATGATTACCAAAGTCAGAGCACCCAAAACAAAGAAATGAATAAAAGTGCAAGACTAAAATACAAGGGGGGAAAAGTATAAAAATAAGAGTATAGGAAACGTATACACACATATTGAGTAACTTGTCAGGTTGTTAGATGTAATGATAAGTAATTGATTAATTGTTAATTAGCTGTAAAATAAAAATGCATGCTTGTCCTCAGTGAGGGCTTTATTTAAGCAACTGACATGGCTGTTTTTACCATACAAGTGAATTACATATTTGCATTATACATAAACATTAGCATCACAAATAAAATAAAGTATTTAAGAAAAATCAAAACAGCATATACATTGAAATTTTTATGATTATCTTGTAGTACCAAGATGCAGACTAAACATGCAGGACATTATTAAAAAGGCCTTATTTTAAACAAAAGAGCTGTAGGCTACAAATGTGAGATTATATCTGCAGCCCAAACAGGTGTTTTCCATAGCATCCAGATGAACCAAGAACATAAAAATTTTGTATCCTGGTCAAGTTTGGGTTACGACTTACTTTTCTCACAGACACATAAACATCCCACTGTGTGTGGGTGGTGGAGAGGGAGAAGAGAAAGGGAGGGAGGTGGCCTGCTCATCTGGCTTAAGTTTCAGTTTTGCTCCTGCGCTATTATTTGTGGAGGGGTGCCGAAGGCCGTGCTGCAGCATCCCACAGTTCTTCACACATCGGTGGAAAATTGGTTACATCAGAGGGTGCCTTTAGCTGTCGCTCAGTCACCAGTAGTAACACTTACACACCAGATGTTTTCTTTTTGGAATGTGCATGCCCACAAAAGAAGGTGGTAGACCTTTTTATCCACAGCCAAATAAAAGTGCAGTTTTGCTAATACATTTTTAATTTTGAAAACAATTTTAGTGGCACAGGTACATTTTCATGATAAAAACACCAGAGTTTGTTTAAAGGAAAAACATAAGGACATATACTAGCCATATGCCTCATAACCTCTGTCAAAATGTCATTTGAAGGAATGTATCTATACCTGCATAACATCAAAATAGACCTGTGGGTATGATCTGCAGTACACATAAATGGATACTTAACACATTAAATCGAATGAAAAACCACTGACTCACATGCAGTGTGGTATTGTGTTGTTAGATATACAGGTCTGTTCTCACCTCTGTAGTGCAGACATGTACTTCTGTATTTCTGGCAGTTGTCCACAACTGTTACATCTCAGAGCTGATGGTGAATGCTTCAGCCCAGCTTCTCGGAGTTCCTCCCCCCTGCCAATTGTTGTGTGTGATTTATAGGCAGCTAGAGGTCTGTGGTACTTTAATGGGATCCTTTTTCTCTTTCTGTCTTTCCCCTTTGGTCGTTGCTCTTTTTATCTAACATTGTTTTTGCATTGCATGTGTAAACTTGGTAGCATTCAGTACTATTTCCTTTCAACACTCTGTCCTAATCACTACTACAATTTTTCCCTCCCTCATCTTCTGCCCTTTCCAGTCTCTCAAACCTACACTCCTCCCTCCATCCCTTACCTGACCCATTTCCAGCCCGATATGCAGCGGGCAGCCTCAGAGCCACAGAAACCACATATACACACCGAAAATCTAACGTGTATACAGGTCGAGTAGTCATTACTGATTATCTAATATGATAACTGAGGCCCAACAGGATCTGGTTACATTGAGTGGAGCAGCAAAGAAAAGAGCCATTTTTGGTATTAGCCTATCAGCAGTTAGCTGAATGATGCTGTCTGTAGCCTTTTTCAGTACAGCCAGACATGGTTTTATACTTCTGTTAAGTGGGAGGAAGAACACAAGGAAAAGGTCAAATCCTGACCCACATGTAGCTCTCCATTTAACATCAGACTTAACCCATTGAGAAGTCAGTGGGTTCAAGTTCACTGCTGAGGCCCTCCAAATGTTTTTAAAGTAAACAACGGAATAAAAAGAACCAAAAAAAACATTCCTAACCAAACAAGAATCCACAGAAAATTGCCTGTTAATCAATCTGATAACCTTACTTTACTTCAGTGAGTACAAGTGTTTAGTTGCTGTTTAGAGAAGTTGGCAGCTCTTAAATTTGGGTCTTTAGGTTCTTTACTTAATTTTGCTAAGCTTCCAGTTGATGAATTGGGTCTTCAGAATTGTAAGGTAAGTATGTATTTTAAAATTATTATATTTAAAATTTTATATTACTTGGACTTTTCTGTTTACAGTCACATCAGAAAGTATTCAGCCCCCTTAACGTTTTGCACATTTTATTGTTTTAGATTTAATTTTAAATGGATGAAGTTTTTCCAAAAATCAAAAACAAGTCTTTCAGTTTATCCCATTCCTCTTGGCAGATCCTCTCAAGCGCCACTAGGCTGAATAAGAAATGTCTGTGAACTGACATCTTCAGGCCTCTGCACAGATGTCCTGTGGGGTTTAAGTCTGGGCTTTGGCTGGGCCAGTCACGGACAGTCAGAGACTTGTCCTGAAGGCCCCCCAGCACTGACATCTTCAGGCCTCTGCACAGATGTCCTGTGGGGTTTAAGTCTGGGCTTTGGCTGGGCCAGTCACGGACAGTCAGAGACTTGTCCTGAAGCCACTCCAGCACGGTCTAGGCCTTAGGCTATGGATAGTTTTGTACTGAAAGGTGAACTGTCGTCTCAGTCTTGGATCATGTGCAATCTTGAACAGGTTTTCTTCAAGGGCCTCTCTGTATTTGACTGCATTCATTCTTTCTTAGTTCTTACCAGTCTTCCTGCCCCTGTAGCTGAGAACCTTCCCCCATAGCACCACCATGCATCATCATAACGATGGCGTTGGACAGGGGGGGGAAACGGTGCCTCATGTTCATAAGACAACCAACTCTAGGAAGACCCCTGATGCCTCTAGACACATTTCAAGGGTAATTGAAGAAAGGATGAACCTGACCACAACTTGGAGTGCTATATTGAAGAGTCTGAGCCCCTTTGTAAATAAGATTTCACTTTTTAATATTTAATACCTTTGCAACAATTTTTGTTGTCATTATTGTTTGTTGAATATATATTGATGGGCAAAAAGCAATTAATTGTGTTCATTTAAAATTAAATCTGCAACAGAAAAGCTTGCAAAAGTTGAAGAGTTCTGAATAGTTTTTGAAGTGACTGGAAGCTTTAATAGGAAATTTGACACTGGGAAGTAGGGGCCTTCTGTTTTAGTCATTTGCCTTTTGATGCACAAGTGACATTTGTTTCTATTTAGTCACACCTTTATTAGCTGAGCCTGACCAGGAATGTACAGAACACCAAACACAAGTGAGCTGCAAGAGTTTATGAACAGCAGCAGAGCCACACCCTTTCCGCCACCAGCACTTGGTAAAAACCATTCCTCAGGGACATGAGAAAGGATGACGAGTAGCTGCAGCAACCCACTTTGACTGATCCTCAAAGGACTTGTCTCAGTCTTCTTTTTAAAACGGGCATCTGTTTAAGAGCAGTTGACTACAAAAAAAAAAAAATTCACACACACACACACACCAAATATATGGTTTTGGTAAGTTTGGGTTTATTCATTTACATGAATTTGGCTGTTCTGCACTCTGTAGTAATCTGTTTATTTCTTATAGTCAGACGAGGACACACAAACACATCTGTACTGTACACATAAAATGGCTACATAGACTGAAGCAGTAATACTGCTAAATACTCTGAGGTCTCTAGGCGGAGTCCCCTGCATATCACTTCCCTTATCCATATCTTTTACCACGCACTGTGCCGAAGACGGCATAATGCACACTTTTCAAGACACTCCCTTCTTGTAGATCTCTTTTGTTTGGATAACATTTTCTTTTTTTCCCCCCTTTCTCTTGTATTAACAGTCAGTTGGTGGATTTATTGACATGCTTACCTTTTCTGTTTGTATACAGTATTATGTTTGTTTAAAAGCAGAGAGAAATTTGCATTTTTAAGAACTAGAGAAGCTAGCAGAATTGCAGTTGAAAGCGTTTGGCCGGTTTCTTACGTTGTGTCACGTGTGACTGTTTTTTTGACAGCCCAGTATTTTAAAGCCAGGTTCGTATGGAAATGCCTTCACTCCACTTGCACTGCTGTTGGACTCGCCGTCGTTGCTTTCATCAGTCTGTCTATTCTTTTGGTGTACTCATCCGTTGTTTAACACGCAGTTTGCGCCTCATCTCCGCCCTCTTTTGCTGAGCCCATTTAAACTAATCAGTGATGGACTGGTGCCTCATCTAACCTCTTTCCTGTTTTTATTTTGTTAGATCTTGCAAAAATTTAAGATGTGCGATTTGAAACATTTTATATAAGGGAGAGCTTGTGTTTTGCAAGCTTGCAGATGTTTATATTGCACTGACTTTGGGAAAAAAATTAACAGATCAGCAACAGACTATGAGTATTTTTCAGAGTGCATTTTATATTTTCCTTGTTGCTCCAAACGCGTATCAGCTAATCGCTTAAATCACTATAATGTTCACGTGTAGAGTGTTGTTGCACCGTAACACTGCAGTTAAGGGAGACGTGTTCACTGCAGCAAATTCTGCAGTGTTTCTCTACACAGTAAAGTCAGGTGACACGTTTTCCACCAGGCAGGATAAAATCCAGTTTACCAGCCATAGAGCCTCCAATTCTGTACACCTAGGGACATGTCCAGAAACTGTCAAGCACTGACAAATCCTACACTGTGATAGCATGTTAATGTAGCCTTCAGTGTATCCTAGATACAGTTCTTTCCCCGCATCTGCAGCCAGGACAGTCCTTTTGTATCTCATTCCATAGAGGAAGTGATCATCTGCGAAGGTGGGGAATAAGCAGTTTAGTCTCTCTTGGATATTAGAGGCAAACATAAGGCCGATGTTTTGCATGTCTTTAGTGTAGTCATGAGTACCATTTACATGGTCCTTACAACTGCCATACATTTTTTTTTGTTAGAGATGTTAAGCAGCAAATGAAGGCAACAGTTTGCTCTGAAATAACAATGGCATAAAGCCAAATGTATCCCAATTGAGACCTTGTGGGCGGAGATGCAGTGTGTACTGTGTGTGTGACTACCACTCCCCTTCACATGCACTAATCCATACAAGCCCAGCTCACTTCCACCACCCTAGAAACGCACCTTCACCATGGCTCAGCCTGCTCTGTCCTGCTCCCCTGTCCCGACCTCCTGTTTTCTCAAAGAGAACTAATTGAGCCCCGTTGAGCCATGACCTTCCTCTGTGTGCCTGATCCACCTGAGACTAACAGTTGAGTTTTGTTATCCCGCTATCCACCACCAGCCTGCCCCGCCCCTCTGTATGTGTACCATTCACAGTGCGCTACTAACACCGACGATCCTTTTTGTTAAAACTCTTTAACAAAAAGCTGCATGCTGTTTTTTTCCCTTCCTCTTCACTCTCAGTTTGTGAAAGTCAGTCTCTTTGTGATTATAAATATCCTTTTTTTGTTTGGTTTGTATGTTTTTTGGTAGAATGCAGCACTCTGGTGAATGTTAGACAAGCTTGGAATAGTTATAATCACAACAGAAAAACACTGCTTATTAAGAAATCTCATTGTCTCCTGTTTATTTGTGCTTGAGGATGTACTGTAGTGTGTAGTGGTGGGATGTTGCATTTCACTCAGTGTTTTGGTTTTCTTGCTGACCCATACTAGTGATTTAATGGTCTCAGACATGCACATTAGGCCCTGCAGTGTGCTTGGAATTCCTGTTGTGTATGTTCTTGCACTCCTCTCTAGCCTCTTTGACTCATCCATTGCCTGGTCTTGTCCACATTGCTGGTTGTGTAGAGTTAGTTATAGCACTTATTAGTATTAAAAGAAAATGTGTTCTTTAAATTAGTTTGCCTCATTGCAGCTGCACACTAAAAAACTACCTTACACTTTATAAAGGTCATCTAATCTGTTTTCTAGTTTATGCACACTAATGATGAGAAAGGTCAAATTAGAGGCATACTAACAGCATAAATTAAGTTTTATATAATATGCTAATAAAAGTTTAAAATCATAAGTGTAAATGTGGTTGGGACCAGACCAGAGAAGCTGGAGGTGTCCAAGAATGTGCACAGCAGCTCTTTCTAGTATATCTAATGGGGCCACATACGCACAGTGTTTCCCTTTCTTCACCTGCACACTCAAATATCACCTCACACGTGCATTTTCTGTCCACCCTGGGCCTTGTAATGGTAATCCAAGGCCCTCTAGCTTCACTTATGTCTCTTCCTCTTGCTATATTTTTTGTGACAGCTGCATATGTCTCATGGTGCTCCCCTTGTCATGGTTACAGAATCACAGCAAGCTTGGAGTTTCTGGTCTTTTTCGTTAATGCAACGTACCTGTTCTGTGTCACTTTTCTTTGTGTACTAAAATCTTGCTCTGTAGTGGTTCATATATGTATGGATGTGATACATATATTGCCCTCTCCTTCCTCCTCCTGTTGTTAACTTCTCAGTTAGTGGATGTGATTTGATGTGTTATCTTAATCATACAAAAAATAATGCTCATGCCCAATTTTTTGCCTTTTAAAGGTTTTTAAACTGTATTGAAGATATCCTATAGTTTACAGGCTACACATAGCCTGATATATTCAGCATAGTGGAAAACTGACCCTTCCTCCCCCACCCTCTCTCTTCCCTCACCTCCCAAACTGCCCTTACCACTCCTTGTGCTGGAAGACACTGATGTGACACGCTGTAGGTGATGTGGATGATGATAATGATGATGGTGGTGGTTGTGCTGATGAAGATAGTGTGATATGAGTGTTTTGTTTTATTTGTTGTATGTCCCATTCCCAAGGGGAAAAGCTCCTCTTATTATTGGAATATTTTTGGTTTTTTTCTCCTCTGTTGTCTCTGCTAGGACAACATCGGGCACCGGCTGCTTCAGAAACATGGCTGGAAGTTGGGGCAAGGCCTTGGCAAAACCATGCAGGGTAAGGACTGACTCTTCTGTACACCTGTTCAGTGTATGCTGGTGGTACTGGGCCACAACCTTCTACCATTTTCTTTCTCCTCACATTTCCAGTTTGTACTAGCAAAATTTGTTTCCCCCTCACTTCTTTTCTCTGACCTCTTCCTCTGTGCCTGTCACTGGATAAACAAGATTATTATTTAAACACACATCATTTCTGTTCCTATCACTCTCGTGCTGCTGTTTCCACATGAAGAACAAGGAAAATGTTCCTGAAGCCTTTAAAGGATTGGGCAGGGACCTGTGGGATGGGACATGGAAGCAAAGTGTTTATTTGAATTCCCATTATACATTGAGTTCAGAATAAATTCAGCCTTTCCCTTCAAAACTGCAGTACAATTGACTCAGGTTTTGCTCAGATCTGGTTGTTTTAGTCAGCCAGAGGGTTATTGACTTGTGATTTGCTCACATGCTAATTTGGTTTTCTTTAGAGCACTTTAGTCTCTTACCTTGCTCAAAAACCTGGTTAAAAACATCATCAGCTGTGGTTAAATTGGTTACAGGAGCTAAATGTTTATATTCTTATGATGTAGGTAATGAAGAGTACACATTGATTTTGGATACACCAAAATGGCTGTGTCTTTGCACAGCTGCTCCTGGTGATTTTCTTTACAATGTTTACAGTATGTTAAGGAGAACCTTAACAGGAGCCTTGCTAGTAATGTTTTGATAAAATTGGTTTTGAATAATGTTTTGTCTTGAGTACACAGAAAAAAATTATTAAAATGAGGAATTGTCCATAACACAAAATTTTTGTTCATGTCACCCAGCCCTGCTGGTGGTATAGGATTTGTAAAGTGAATGCTGTATTTCTGGTATTTGATAAAGTAGTTGCTTTCAACAGTTGTAAAAATCCATTCTTTGTATCTGCTAAGCCTTAAAATGCATTTATATATTAGTCCAACTGGATGTCATAGGTCCTATTTTAGTTCTTCTGTACCTTAAACAACAGGCCCCACCAATGCAGCCCCCTGCTCTGATTTAACACAGGGCTGTTTTCAGTCTGGATCTGAACTGAATCTTGTGAGATCAGTTTTTGCTACAAGATTAGAAATTAAATGTTTATGTAAAATCCAATCTGTTGAAAATCTATAACATTATGTTAGCGTTAGTAGTGCTCTTTCATGATTGAGGATGGTTGTCTCTTTTGAGTGTAGTGAAAGATGTACTATTGAAAACAATCCATATTAACTGCACATTGGATGAATTCTGTATGTTGTAGAAGGCTGCTTAAAAGAGACAACTGCTTTGGAGACGACTGTAACTGAGTGGCCTAATCATAATGACTTGCTGTAAAGGGAGCAGGCTGAACTGAGTTGAGTGTGTGAATTGGTCTTGGCTAATCAGCACCTCATTAGCTAAACCCTGCTTTTGCTCATTGGCTCAGAGGCAGTGGTGCAGAGGCCTGGCATGTTTCCACAGAGATGCTTCCTGTCTCTTCACCAGCCTTACTTTAACTCTTTCTGCATAGCCTCACCCTTGCCTGTACTTTCTCCAAAGAGGATGATGTGTAGCATTAGCCATGAGTGATTACTGGCAGGCCAATGAGTCAGTGAATCTTTGCAGCCAGCAAATAACTTGTTTTTCTACTTGCTATTTGGCTTTTTCATCTTATACCTCCTCCACCATGTCCTTTTCTGACCTACCTGTTTCATGTATATATCACTCATGCTCTCATTTTTTACCTCTTCATCTCTCTTTGTCCATCAATTGCTGCTCTTGCTTAAGTGCATTGCTCTCCCTATAAACCCAGCAGTAACATCTGTGCTCACTATCAGCAGTCATTTTAATGAGAAACGCCACTCATTCTGCAGTCTCCAGCACACACTAAGACTTTGGACAAGGCATGGACTTAATTTTAGCATGAGCAAAATGAGTGAGTCATTTAAAGTCACAAGAAAAATTAGAAGATAGAAATAACTGTGTTCAGACTTGTTCTACCTAACTGGATTTGTTGGCAACATTGTTAGAATATGGAAGTTACCTCCATCAAGTCAATGCCTTCCTTGTGTTTATGGTTCTGTGAATGAAATGTTCAAATTTGCGCTGTTGTTTGACACAGATATAGAAGTGGTTACACAATGAATTTCACATATAAATGGTGTGAGATTTATTTCCCTCTGCTTTAAAATGGTCTTACAGGAAGGTATTGTTATAGAGGCTCCAACATGCCATGTCAGTAGTGCAGGATAGAAGTGGAAGTGAACAGTGTTTGGATTTTACTTTATTCAGTCCGTTCCTTCCAGGAGCTAATGCTAGCTAGCCACTGGTTGCAGAAGTCATCTGTCATCCGTTCATGTGTCACTGTATGGAATGGTATTTATTTCTAAATTATGCATAATGATGATGCCCTTAGTGCTGTAGTTTTTTAAATTGATTTTATTTGCAAAACAGTTTTGCACTTAGACCTAAAAACATAGATGCCATATTTTAGTAGTTTACCATTTGCCAAGAAAAATAAATCCTTGGTCTACCATTTTCTAACTGCTAAATCTGTTAACAATTTAGCCCATAATGTGAACTTTACACAGTTTTATTTTCAAGGAAACAACAGTGTTGTTTACTTGTTCAATGTAGAAAACAATTTAAGATCCAAGATTCTTATGCAACCTTGGTATATATCTAATGTAAATGAACCATCATGAATCTAAACAAGTAGAATCGAGAAATTAATAGATTCTGGATTTGAAATTAACTTGAATCAGAAGATCAGTGCCAGTATCCAGTCCTAATCGATGCAGTGACCTGTGCATGTGCTCCTCTGTGAGTGTGTGCGTGCTTACTGTCCACACAGTCAATATCCCTGCACAAGTGGCATCCACTTAGCATTGTGGTTGCTCTACAACACTGTAGTGTGGATGAGTCTGTAGCAAACTGTATAAGAAGAAAGTAGGAAAAGCAGGATATAAAACATTTATAGTTTCTGTATGTCATTTTTGAAAAATGAAGAGGCACATGCTAGGTTCATGGACTGGTCGCAAGTATGTAATTGCTGAGATTTGAGGTAGTGCATGGGTGTTGTGGAGGTTGCCACAAGAAGCATCCCCCCCTTGCATGGGGATATGTACATGCACATTGAGAGCCGCTGTACCAGAGTCAAAGTCCTCGTGTGTCCGACACACCTGGCCAATAAAGCTGATTCTGATTCTGATGTAGCCTGCTGATGTCACTTGTATCATTGCTTATATCTGCTCTCCACTTTGCTTTGTGGCTGGTTGAAGTGCTGGTCTGGTCTGACATTAAAATACGTATCTGCGAGCTTCACTGAAACATATTTGATGACGGGCTGTTAAGCTGTGTCACTACTGCCCTAGCACCTCTTGTTCATGTACATATATGTCCTTGGGACTTAGTGTCTTCTCAAAGGCATTCTCCGCCTGAACTAGAGCAGACCATAAAGCTACTTTGTTCTGAGCAGGTTGTATTAACCGCGTGTTAACACAGCAGAAATTCCTGATCCTACCCTTTCATATCCATTGATTATTTCCATCTGGCCTTGAAAAGATGAGTAACAGTTTGATATGATAAGGATGTGTGGTTTGAGTGGAGGAGAAGTTGCAGGGGCTGACTGTGTTCTTGTTTTTGCCGCTGGCTCCACTGATGTGTGGTTATGTAAGCATCCGGCTTTGTGGGCAGATGATACTGCAGCAGAGTGTGTCCAGTTGTTGTGTAGGAATTAATGTCGGAGCTGAAACCCACTGTCAGTGTTGAATTTTGCTAATGTAGTCAGGAGTAGGCTAACAGAACAGTTGCACCCTTGCAATCATTACAACCTTCCTGTCCTTTTTTGTCCTCTTTACCAGAAGAGAAGGTTTTTGAATTTTGAAGTGAAAGCATTGTGTCCCCTTTTTAAGTTTTTCACTGTATTGACTTTGTTCTTATTCTTCTTTTGTCCCTTTTGCCCCTTTTTAGGTAAGGTTTGTTGGATCCCCCCTTGTATGTCAGTATGTGTTTGTGGGTGTGTTTTCTTTCTCCCACTCTGCAGTTGTCCTCAATGTAATACCCCTTTTACAGAGTACTATAGGCTAATGGCCTCTGTCAAGCTTCTTCCACTTTGCTTCATAATCACTAAACCTTTATTTCAATCTGCTCATGAGAAAAGTGCTTCGATTTGAACAAAGAACAAAAAAATCCATTTGAAATCAAGATAGATTTAGGAAGCCATGATTCTGTCTTGCCTTAGAATCATAACTATGTATTTTAGATTTTTTTTTCTTCTTTGAGTTTCCGTGGCTGCTGATGGGTATCTGATTGGCTGTAACCACGGCTCAGACTATGAATGGCTTGCAGAGTAGACAAGTTTTCCTCCCTTTGCTTGTTTGCCTGTTTCTACCTCCAAACCTGTGTAACTTGTGTGTATGTGTGGTTATTATGTGGGACTGAGACGTGTATGTGTGTACTTGTTACTGACTGGGCCATAGTCAACTTACAGGGAAAACCTCACCACCCTTCTACACCTCAAATGTCTCTGCCCTCATGGTTACACGCTCCCATCCTCCCCCTGTTTCTTTGACCCTCCTGCACAGCATGTTTGTCCCAGAGGTGCGCTCCTGCCCGCCTCAAACTGTCACACTCACCTGGGGCTTTAAGCAGTGTTGGAGGTAACACACTGAACTACTACTATCACATGATAGTGAAATGTAACACTTTAGGCAGGTGCACAGTTCACATATTTAATTGTATTTTGGTAAAAAAAACAAACAAAAAAAAAAACTGTTCCATAGCAATGAAGAACTGGCTCTAAGCACTGCTCAAAGCCTTGCTGGCTCTTTCCTCAGGTATATTTTATGTTTGTCATGTGTTCATTCGTTCCAGGGTTAAGCACATCCTAAAATGAGCTTGCTGGCTGTAGGCTAGTGAGGAAATTATAGAATCTCAGGGAGATTTGCTAACTGGGCTGACAAGCATCTGCGAGGCAAAAATCTCAAAGGGGGAAAATGGTGGTCGTCCCTAGAGGCATCTGTCATCTCAGACTAGATATTGGACCACAAGTAAAAAAAAACAAAAAAAAACAAACAAACAGGTAGAATAATTTCCTGGTACCAGACCCAGCAATAGTAGATGTCACTATATTTGGTAGACAATACATTTCCTTTCTTTCTTTTCTTGTCAGGGTTGATTATACTATCAGATTGAACTGTTTGTGTTTGCTCACCCAGTACATCTCCAAAAGTAATTATCTCATGTGTATTCAATATTTTTTTTTTCCATTAAGCTAAGGTAAAAAGTGAAGGATTGCTGGATTTTTACTGATACAGGGATACAGTAAGGGGTGGTAGTTTGGAATTTTTGGGGCATATTCTGTTTGAGAGAGCAAAATGGCGTCAGGCTAGGGGCCCGGGGCCTGGGACCAGTGGTTGGGAGAGAGTGGTGAGAGGAAATCCCTGTAAGCACCTAGCCCTGAGTGAAGGGATGAGGGGGGTGGGGGGGTGAAACTTTGAAGCCCCTCTGATAATGACCCCCCCTCCCCCAAACCCCACAACCACACTCCCAACCCCACCCTCCCTCCCTTCTCTATGTGCCTCAATCTTCCTTAACCAATTGGTGTTTCTTTTTTACAGCGATTTGATCCTGCCCATGTTGTGCTGATGGTAAACTTAGTGGTAAATGTTATTTTTTTTCCCCCAATTGATCTTTCTTTATATTTTGTTTTAATTTCTCCCATTTTTTTTCTTCTCATCAGAGCACCGATGCTACATAGGCTTTCAATTCTCATTGTATTAGTCCTCATTCTGCTGCTTGTATATTATCATGCATATGTATTTCTCTTAGAATGTTGTCATTTTGTTTGTTTTCAGTTTTTTTGGGGGGTTGCTTTTTGTTTGTTTTTTAAATTGTGATTCACACCTTGTGATTTAGATGCACATTGTTTTTGTCTGGTTCCCTCTGTTTTCCACTGGAATGGAAGTATTGTCACTGTGGTTAAAGATTGGTGATAGTTTGGGATGACTGTAATTGTTTATTATTCTTTGATTCTGGGCCTGACTTGTGACTCCATTCAAACAGACTGCTGCAGTGGCTGGCTAACAGACCAAACCCTGTTTTTGGTTTCACTTTTCAACCACTGTTAGGCACACATGTCCAGCAGTAGATAGTCTTGTGATGTAGATATCACACAGTCAGTCCTCTCCCTTCTTCAGTGGAATAAGGCTTCCACAATCATGCAACCTGAGTTAGTTTCCAGTTAAAAGCCAACCCACCTGACAGACACTGCAGTGGGACTGAGAGTCCAGGTGGGTCATTACATGTTACAATGCCCATGCATTTATGATTTCAAAATTAATGTCATTGGGCTGTGATGACCAAATTGCTCAAGGAAAGCATAGGAACAGCACAGATATTTACATCCAATATTATTCTTACTGTCCTCTGTCCAGGAAAGTAAGAATGTGTCAGGACGTTGCCCCATTTGAAGGATTCAATTCATATTTCAATTTAAAAAAAAAAAGATGCATTGTTTAATACATTATGAATGTTGTCTGTCGGCTCTTTGGATCAAAGTATTTGACAGAGCATTGTAAATATATAGTGCTAGTGATCAGAGGAAACCCATGATTTTGAGTCAAATTGGTCCTATTTGGAATCTTTTACTGTAAATTTTCAAGCCCATTGCTTGTAGCTATTCCATATGCCCAGTGGTATGCATAGAAAATTTATTCAGGGGGAGGGGGACAAACTTGGATATGTGGGAGTAAAAACTGAAACCAAACTGAATTGATAATCACTATCAGTAAGATCGATTATTACATCTGGCTGGCAACAGGAGCAGCAGACTAGTTTAAAATCTTTTCGTGCCTTTTGTTTTGAGATTCCCTGTCTGTCTGTCCTCCCCTTTCTTCTCCTCCTATCCATACACATGTTGTACCAGGTAAGTATCCCCATCCATTGCACTGTCACCACGGCGATACCTGGCCTGTGATGTTACTTTGCTGTAGTTCAGTGCTTGTGTTTCTTTTTTTTTTTTTATTATTTTTACTGTCTTTCTCTTTGCTTTGTTTGGCTGATTGCGTGGATTAAGCAATTCTGTGTCAATCTCCAAAGTAGTTTTGATTTTTTTTATATATATATTTTATATCTTTAATATTTCATTCTTTTTTTGTTGTCTTTTGTTTATTTTTCTACTGTTAATTTCCTTCTGATCTAGCTCTTTTCACAGCTTACGTAATGTGGCTTAAGTAGGCAGAGGAAAATGATCTTTCAGCTACAGTCTTGATGAGGAAGAGGGCCCAGGACAAGGGAAAAGATTTGGACCTCAGGACAGTGAAGGGGGCTTGCAAGGACCAGTCCACCTGCAGATATTTCAGAAAGACATGATGCATTAGGCCTTAGATAATACTGGAGGGCTTTGTTCCCCTCATGGAGGATGTCACAGTGGAACTCACTGAATAGTGGCAGCAGTTGTGCAAGCCCGTTGCAAATCCCTTGACACACATACACAAACTCCACACACAGTCCTTCAAGCTGTAGTGTCCTTCATAAACTTGGCATTCTGGTTTAACAGGACTGTAGCAATGAAGGGGTGGGGGAGGGGTAAGGGATGGCATGACTATACTGTAAAAGTATGGAAACTGATTGGCTCAATGCTGACAATCTGATTTTTCATAAGCCTTATCTTGTTCAACAACCCTAATGCCAGGAAAACAATAGGTGCGGCTAATTTGACTCACTCAAAATGACAATCAGCAGTCAGGTCAAATGTGACAGGAAGGATAAATTGGTATGCATTTGGTAGCTGCAGTAAGCTGTGAGAATGGCTGGTGTTTGGTTCACTGTAGCTTTCTGGTCTCTTTGCACTTCAAGGCAAAATTCTCTAACCCCAGCACCTTATGCTCTAAAAGCAGGCTGTCTTCGAGCTGGCCCCTCTGTCTCAGCCTCAAAAACTCACCTAGTTCTCTGTCTGCCTCTTTTCCCTCAGGACGCACCGACCCTGTGCCCATTATCCTCAAATATGATGTCATGGGGATGGGGCGGATGGAGATGGAGGTAACATACTATTTCTTTTATCCCCAACACTTGTTAGGATGTGGTTAAAGTGTCAGGCAGTTTTTAAATGTCCCAGTTGTCTGAGTAGCACAACACACTGAAAGTGTTGAGCAAATACAAGCAGATATGCATTCTGGTCTATTTGTTTTTGATATTGGACCACCATAAAATTCAAAAGTCATGACATTTCGTAACACAACTGTTGAGTTGTAGAACTCAGCGGCTTTCAGCATGATAGAGGAATAGATGTTGTACATTTTTTAAATATTTCCTGATCAGGTCTGAATGCTTTTACCGTTCAGTGTAAAGAGCAGCAGTTGTTTAGCCGCAAAGTCTTGAATCATTTGGCTATACAAGGTCACAGAACAGGATTACTGAATGGTGAAGCACAGAAAACATCTGTCCTCAGTTGCATCACTCATTACTGACTTTCAGACGACCTCTGGAAGATTAATTATGAACCTCAGCAACTGTGTGAACCTAAGAGCAACACACACACAGCGCCAAGTTTCAGCTGGAGTCATGTAAAGCGCAACAGCAATGTTTGAAGTTATCAATCCCACCTCACTAACCGGCAGTCTGACAGATAAATCAGAATGTGTTGGATCCCAGGAGAACACTACCTGAATGATTAGTGTTGAATGCATATCAGTCATTGGAGAAGGATTAATGGGATGGGTTTGTGTGGCTCCAGTGAACAGTAGTCTCAATTCCACAGCACACAATGGCATTGTAGACTATTGTGTGCTAATGGCTGTGTGGTGACTGTTCAGCATGACTGTGATCCAGCGTGCAGCAGAAGTAGTTTGTCAAGATGTCTATTAATGATCCTGACTGCAGAGCCTTGACTTCAAAACCCCATTTCAGGTGGATAGGCCTTAAAATAGAAATGCAGTATGACTGACTCCTTAAAGATGCAGATGCTTCAATGCACGGCACTGATGTTTTTGGGAATCTTGCTTGAATTGGATTTGATGTTCACACTTTCAGTTGAATGTCATTAGCCTTAACAAGGATTTGTCCTTTTATGTATGTCCACGCCTTCCTAAAGTCCCTCTTCTTCCATTATCCATCTATTGGCATCTGGTACATGTAGGAAAAGTATAAACACCACAAAGTGGTATCACCATGGGCCTAGAAACATTAGGTTTTGGGACACACTGACACCACAGGATAATATTTGTCCAGGCAGCTTTAAATACATGGAGTACAAGGTAATTTAGGACTGCTGCTGTTGATTGAGAAGTGTTTTGTTTGCTGTACTGTAACTGCTGTGTTTGTCCTTTTAGCTGGACTATGCAGAGGATGCCACAGAGAAGAGAAGGGTACTCGAAGTGGAGAAGGAGGATACAGAAGAACTGCGGCAAAAATACAAGGTGACACCTTTCACCGTTTGGTCAGTTGAATGATTATAGTGTGTTCTGTTACCTGTGCTAGTAGCGCTGCTGTAGTAAACCTATGTAAAGTGGAAGGTAATGAGCAACACATATACTACTTATCTTATCAAGTAGTTTTTTTTTTCTACTCCGAACACGGTTTAAGATTCATTCAGTCATTCCACACCAACAATAGGACCAGATGGAAAAGGAGAAAGCCATAGCAAAGGCTCTGGAAGACCTGAGGGCCAATTTCTACTGTGAGCTGTGTGACAAGCAGTACACCAAACACCAGGAATTTGACAACCATATTAATTCTTATGACCACGCTCACAAGCAGGTACTCTTTATTATCCATTTTGTGTACTGTTAATGGAGATATGTTTTTCTCTAAAGAGAAAAGATGAGCTCATGATGTTTGTTTTCTCCATCTTGTCAATGTCTTTTTGTCATGCAGAGGCTTAAAGAGCTGAAGCAGAGGGAGTTCGCCCGTAATGTGTCATCACGTTCCAGGAAAGGTGGAAAGAAGCAAGAAAAGATGCTGCGAAGATTGCATGAACTGGCAGAGCAGAGGAAACAGCAGGACTGGTAAGAATTGTTCCTTGAATGCCCTCTGCTGGCTTTAACACACATTCTATTGAGAGCATAATTGCATGTCTGCTGTGTTTTGAGGGATCAGTGTGCAACCTGTTGTGCTAAACAAAGACCACAAATAAATAAAAAGATTTATTATTTTAACAACTCAGTCTCACCATAGGTCAAAACATTCTAGAATTTAAAGTTTAGTTTTGTTTGGGGGAAATGTTATCTAGAATGAAGACAGAAGTGGAAAAACCCTGCTATAAAATTGTATACGTTTGTTGAATCCTTATTATTTTAGTTAATAAATCTGAATTCCAAAGATTAAGACTGTCAGGACCCTTTCAGGCCCTTGGTGATGTGGAACAAGCACAACAAGATTTGATTTGATTTATTTATTCTTTCAAACATGTAACAACAATCAATATGTAACCACACATAATTCCAGACATATCCACAAATATATTTTCAATTTGCTTATACCTAGTACATGCTTGAACGGAGTAGGAAGAAGTTAGACTTATCTAGTCCTACCCCCTAACATCATCTTATCAACATTGGTTTGCAAGCAGTATTACTACATGGATACATATTCTACATCCACACTCCCATCTGATTAATCATTAAGCCTGTTCTTGCCCATATCTTGATTGACACATACCTTTATATCTGTGTTTAAACTCATCAATTTTCCTACTGTTTTTTATGTCCACACTTAAATTATTCCATAGTTTTACTCCACTTATGGAAATACAGAATCTTTTTTGGTTGTGCATATAGCATGAATTTTATAATTTAACTGACCCCTTAGATTGTATCCCCCTTCCCTTTCATTGAATAGTTTTTGAATTCCACCAGGTAATAAATTTTTCCTGGCTTTATACATAAACACAGCAGTCTTGTGTCCCACTAAATCAAAAAACTTTTAACAATTTAGACTGTATGAAAGCTCCCTATACCCCATCTTATGCACAATTCTTATTGCTCTTTTTTGTAATATATACAATGGTTGAAGTGAGCTT
>NW_018127965.1:151846-155475 GCF_001952655.1 Monopterus albus
TCTACTTGGTTTTGTGATTTTTGGGTATAAACTGCATCTGTGTAAAGTGTTAATAAACTCCTCCGTTCCTGTGTGCTTGTTAGGGTTTAACAAGTCAATGTTGTCACCACATATGAACATTAATTTATGACTTATTGTCAAATAGTTCTCCTCTATCCAGTCATTAAATTTTTCTATGCTGGCTCCAGATGCTCTATAAATACAGCTTACTACAGCCTTTTTCTTTTTTTCCATGGAAATTTCTACAGTCACACACTCCAAGTTAACAGTCCTAGCACACTATTATCCTGTTAAACTGTCATTGCAGTTACAGCTGATATTTGGTCATTTGGAAACGTTTATGCCACATTACATCTCTACTGGTCTTTTGTGTTTCAGTACTCCAGGAAGTGGACCCATGTTCAAAACCACCACAGTGGCTGTAGATGGAGAGAAGGTAGAAGACATTGGCATGAATCCTGAGAATCCTGGTCTAACAGATGGTTTTCTGGAAGGATCAGCGACAGAAAGAAGTGGGAAGGCCTCCCCAAAAGCTGGCCCAACTATCAGCTTCTCTTTGGGGAAGAACAGCTCCTCCTCCCCAACCTCCAGCAGTGCATCCAAAGTCAGTGTGTGCTTCTCTTTTGCCAAGAAAGCCCCAGTAAAACTCGAGACAGCAGCTGCTGTGTTTGCTGATCATGGAGAGGAGGCTATAGAGGAAGAGGAGAGCCAGGAGGGGGAAAAGTCTGGAGGACAAGAGGAGACATCTGGCTGCAGCACTGACAGCCCTAAGGGAGTATCAGGAGGAGGTGAAGGAGGAGACAGTGGTAATATGGCAAGCACAGAAGAGGTGCAGCAGCCTGACGATGGGGCCTCTCTAGCCTCCACACTGAACAAACTGAAGATGATGATGAAAAAGGAGGAAGGATATGCTGGACAGGAACCTCAGTACTATCACTATGTACCTCCAGCTCACTGCCGGGTTAAGCCTCACTTCCAGTTTTTGCTATTCATGAAGGCCAGTGATCAGTGTCAGAGCAAAGATGAGGAAGAAGTGCAGGAAGAGAAAACGGTTGAAGATAGTTGTGAACAGTCCAATGTTGAAGAGTGTAACACTGAAAAAGAACAGGTTAGTACCACTTCAACGCCTGACCCAGAGCCAACTCCTCCATCACCTAAAGGGAAGACGGAGGATGTTTCTCCATGCATAGCAGACGCAGCTGCTGTGATACCAAACTCACCTACACAAAAAACAGAGAGAATGCAGGATACTCTGGATTTTAACTCGGGCCCTAAAATCCCCACTGGTCCCTTTTTCCCAGTTCTTAGCAAAGACGAGAGCACTACCCTGCAGTGGCCCTCTGAACTCCTCGAATTTACAAAAGTCCAACCTTCCCTGTCTTACAGCTGTAATCCCCTTTACTTTGATTTCAAGCTGTCCCGTAACAAAGGCTTGCGTGGTGGGAAAACCGCAAAGTCTCCTAAGCCATGTGAAGAGTCTGATGACAAGGGGCAAGAGGTATCAACCTCAACAGCTGAAGTAGATTCAACCACTAAACCTGGGACCAGCAGTGACAAAGACAAACCAATGATGAAGGGAGAGCCTGGCCAGTCAGAAAGTGATGAGCAAAAGCCCTCAACTGCTGGCAGCAGTGGTGCCAAGAAAAAAAAGAAAAAGAAGAAGCATAAGAAGTCTGCAAAGCACTCAAAACGCAAAGGAAAAGAAAAAGGAGCAGCAGAAGCGGCTGAGGGAGGGACTGAGGTAATGCATGAAAAGCCCAAAAAGAAGAAAAAACACAAACGAAAGAAGAGCAAAAACAAGGCTACAGATCATGATGAGGCAATGGGTGATGAAAAGGAAAAGGCAAAACCAAAGTCAGAAGACAAAGCTGTTTCCTCTACTGTTCAGCTGACAGCTGCGGGGGGTGGAGGTGCGGGAGTAGAGCTGAGAAAGAGGAAGCGTACTACTAAGGAAGTGCCTTGCAAGTCTGTAGCAGAAGAAGGAGGAGCTGGTAAAGCTGCTGACAAGGCAAACTCCTCGGAGGAGCACAGTAGCATCAAGCGACAAAAGACCGACTCCAGTGCACCTCCAAGTGCTTCCTGCTCCTCCTCAGCCCAAAAGAGTCCATGTCCTGGTAGACCCCCCAGCAGCGAGAGTGAAGAAGAAGGGGGCTCTAATACTCAGCGCTCACGTCATCATAGGTCAAGTCCACGGGAACAACGCCGCCACCATAGTGAGGAATCAGGGCGGTCGTGCAGTCGTTCATCAAGACGAGGGGAAAGACGAGGCAGCAGCCGACGTCGCCACCGTGGCCAAACCTCCCGTAGTTACTCTTACTCCACCAGCTCTGAGCGCTCCTCGGCTGGCAGTAGTGCTTACAGCCACCGTAGCCGCAGCTACTCGGACAGCTACAGTGACTACAGCACAGAGGGTCGCAGAAGGAGGCACTCCAAACGTTCATCAGACTCAGAGTATGAACGGAGGGGTAGCAGAGGACGTAGACGATCCAGGAGACATCAATACTCCTCTTCCTCCTCAGAAGACTCGCGCTCACACAGCTACAGCCGCAGAAAAAGGCACCGGCGGCACCATCGGAGCAGCTCAAGAAGCTCCAGTAGCTGGAGCCGCAGCACCAGCGCGAGATCTTGGAGGCGCAGCTACAGCCGAAGCCACAGTTCTGCCAGCCACTCTTCCAGTTCAACCAAAGGCTCCCCTCACAGACGAGGCCCCAGGGGTCGAGGGGACAGTGACACACATCGCAGAGACTTCAACCGCTCTCGAATCTACCGCTCCCAATCTCCACGGTCATCATCATCACGAGGCCTTAACCGCAACACCCATTCATCCAGCTCACAGGCTTTGAGGCAAGGAGTGTCCCGAGATGCAGGGGAACAGAAAAACACCCTCACTGCACGCCAGCTTCTGGAGAAAGTTCAATCTAAAAAAAGCTCTGATGATCCTGCCACAGGAACAAAATCTGGCATTAAGATTAAGGATCCACCACAAGGCTACTTTGGTCCCAAACTACCCCCATCCCTGGGAAACAAAGCCATGCTGCCACTTTTTGGTAAGTTGCAGGCAGGAAAGAAACCAATTATTCCCCTAACCAGACCTGATGAAGGAGAGAAATCAGGGGCAGGGAAGAGCTCTGAGGGAGAAGTTATCCTAGTAGAGCCTATACGTGAATTCCCTCCTCCTCCTCCACCTCCGGCTCCACCGGTCCAGAAGATTGAAGAGGCCCCACAGAGTACAGTGGTGCAAGAAGAGACACAGCATCCTACCACAGAAGCCCAAGTGCATCAAGAACCCCGGCCATTGTTTGACCAGGAGCCTTCCATGATGATGCCTCAGTACCAAGGAGAATCAGGACAGGACACTTCCCAGAATCCCATGATGGAATCCCTCATGTCAGAAATGCAGCAGCAGCCTCCAATGCATGCCTACCCTGCTTACCCACCACCCAGCTTGGAGGAGGATGGTATGGAGACGGAGGAGGATGGCCTGGCTCCTTTGGAGAGTCAGCCCATTACGTTCACACCAGAAGAGATGGAGAAGTACAGCAAGCTGCAGCAGGCTGCACAGCAGCACATTCAACAACAGCTTTTGGCCAAGCAGGTCAAGACTTTTCCCTCTGCTGCTGCAGCGGCAG
>NW_018127965.1:155493-160347 GCF_001952655.1 Monopterus albus
CACCTGCCAATTTGGCCCCTGCTCCCCCTCCACCAGCCCTACAACAGATCCATATTCAGCAGCCCACCGTGTCTGTAGCTTCAGGCACATCAATCACCACAGTGCAACACGCCATCCTGCAGCACCATGCTGCCACTGCTGCAGCCATGGGCATCCACCCAGCACATCCTCACCACCCACATCCTGCACATGCCCAGTTGGCCCAAGTACACCATATTCCCCAGCACCACCTTACCCCCATCTCCCTGTCTCACTTGGGTCCCTCCCTTGGTCATTCTCTTGGACATTCATTGGGACATGCTGGGCTGATTCCTGCCCACCCGACAGCCTTCCTCTCTGGTCAGCCTATACATATTATTCCAGCCTCTGCACTTCACCACACCCCCTTAACTTTCCACCATGTCCCACATACAGCCCTCTACCCTACACTTTTCACACCTCGGCCTTCACAGGCTGCTGCTGCAGCTGCAGCAGCTCTCCAGCTTCACCCTTTCCTACACCCAATCTTCTCAGGGCAGGACCTCCAGCACCCACCTAACCATGGCTCTTGAGTATTGATGCAAGTGAAGGCATTTATTCACTGGAGAAAAGACTGAACCAGAACTTGCTTGGTTTAGCATTTTAGATGGAATCTTTGCAGCAACATGCAGGCAGTGAGAGTGGAAGCTTATCAACAAACCACCAATTTATTGGCAGTGCAGCGCAGCAGGTTGTAGCCACAAAGTGGTGCTGCCTGTGTTGTGTTCAGTTTGGACACTAACATATTCTTGTGGTTCATGTGAGATTATTTTCCATGATTTGTCCCAAGTCAGGGTGCAGAATTAAAGAGACTTCCTCAGAACATCAGTTGATGTTCCATGATGGGGTATATCAACATGGAACCCTTTTTTATGAATGACAAGTCATTAACACCAAGTTTGTTTGTTTGTTTGTTGTTTTCCACATGAAAATATTATACTCAGTTTTTGCTCATTTTGGCAGCCAAACAGATGTAACGGCTGAAACTGAAGGCAGAATGATTTAATTAGCATAGGGAGAAGTGCTACTGTTGTAGAAATGAACTGTTTTGACTCTGTAACCTTCAGAGACGGACGATTTCATAAATAATGATACTCTATCTTTTCATATGACTACTTGCCCTCTATTGGATTCTTGGTCTCAAAATAATTTGTAATGCAGTTCTCTGTACATATTATCAGTGTGTAATGTGAAGAATCCCACCAAGGGATGATCATATAAAATTACAGCAAATGTGTTTGGTCGGTTATTGTCACCAAAAGCCCTCTGTAAGTGAGGGGAAATATGACATTGGGGTTTTAACATCCCTACTGCTCTGAGGCAAAGCTCCCTGTGGTGAGGGTACACCTAAATGAATTGCACTGAAATCTGTACATCAAGATGATGCTTTTGCATCATGTAACAAAAAGATTGTAGAATACTGCAATAATTGTATTTTTGTTTTTAAATTATTTTCCAAAATGCTCTTCAGAAGAAGGGTTGTTTTGCTTTTGTGTAATTTTGTAAATAAAACTGCTGTAGATTAACCTATTAACATTCTAGAAGTTTGAGACTGCTATTGGGAAAAAAAAACTGACACGATGAATGGACGTATGTATTTTATCAAGGTTTGTAAATTACTCTGGTTTAAAAAAGGGCTGAAAGGCAAAAGCTAGTGATCTGTCGAACAGTAGCAACTCTGTATTTTTTAAAACTTACTCTGTTTCAGCAAATAAAATCTTGAGTTTAGGTGTTTTTTTGTTTTTGTTTTTTTTCCTTAATATGTTTCCGGGTTACTGAAATTACACACAATCCTAGGAATAGTGAGGTCCTGTCACGTTTTCATAAATCTAACCAGGGTCCATCAAGAAGTCCCTGCAGAGGTAAGTGTTGAACATGAAGCACTAGGTGGTGCCCTAGTTGCTTTGAATAGACGTGAAAATCCACAACATGCTTATCCTAATACATGCTTACAGTAAAGGGGACCTCTCATCTTATTCTGTTTTAAATGAAGCAGATTTGTTAGAAATATACACCAAGGATATTAGATATCATATTTTAATCTATTAAGAGAAATCACTCACAGTGAGACTAGAACCAAGCAAAAATCCAAAAGTACGTATGTAACAATTACAAAATGTTTCAATTGTTTTTTCCCTCAACAGATTTTTGTCATTCTCTTTATTTCTGGTGTATCATCTGAACTACACATATGCAAAGTTACCGGTTTATTGGGTATTATTAGTTTATTTTATACAGAGATGTTTGTTATTTAGGCTACATCAATATAAATGGGTAGACAAAAGCACAGACACCTCTCTGTATAATGCCATACAGTTTGACAGCTTCCAAAATGATTAGCTAAATAAACACCTCTCTAAAACAGTTCAAACAACTCTCACAAAAGGAGGATTTACTGTGGTATTAGACTGCAATAGTCTTAGCTAGATGTACCTAATAAACTGGCAACATAACATATACAACATTCTCCAGGGAATATCGGTAAGTTGAAATGTAAAACATGGAGCCAAAAGCTCTGGACTGAACCCAGTTTGACAAGGCAGAATGACACTACAAGCTATGGGAGAAAAAGCAAACTGAGTATAAAGATCAGTTTGAAGTATTTTTCACAGGGGTTTGGGTCACGAGGAATTTACAGTTTGAGTGGTTTTGATGAAGTCAACTGGGGGTGTGTGGCAGTGATCTAAGGGAATCAGCAGACCTTGTATCAAAGTTCAGTGTCCTCTCTGACCTTCATGAGGAATAAAATACTGTCTGTAATTAAGGTAGTTTGCAACCTTATGATTTTGCATGTGCCCAAAATAATTAAAACAAAGGATAATGGCACAATTTATAAATTCTGATGTTAAAAATACATCTCTGCCATGTTTCATATTATGAGGGAAGATGTGCTGCAGAAATTGTCCATGATGGTGTCAGCCCAGGTATCGGATTACCAGGAACATGAAAATGCAGGTCAGCAGCATCCCTCCAATCATGATGAACTTATCTTGGGTGGCTCGCCTTTCTATCAGTCTCATCACTGTGTTAGACAGCCCCAGCATGTTGGCTACATCCAGCATTTTCTTATGGGTCCCCTGTGCAGAGTCCAAACAGCAATGATCACGTTAGATTGGGCTACAACAGACTTAAAAACACATTTTGAGAAATAGAGGCTTTACATGACATTTTAATTATCACCAAAAAAATCCCTCTGAGTTTGAGAGACGCTGATTGCGACACCCTCCTTGACACGCCACTCGGTCAGAAGTTTCTCACGGCTAGACAACTGGGCCGTGAGTGCTGACACAGACGCACCCTGATAAGATGAGGCCTGAAGCAAAACCAGGAAGACCATCTCCTCCCTGGAAACAAGGACTCATCCTCTAGCCAAACATATGCAGACTAACAATAAGACTACTGTGATCAGTCTGGGTCTATACTGTTTACTTTCTTTGGAAAACACATTTAAAAAGTAAGACTCCTCTGCTCTTCTACAGAGGGCTTTTCTTTAAACTTTCTGTGTAAAGTCCTGTGTGCACACCTTCAGTGTAGATCTTTGATCTCTGATACCATTCAGGATGCTGCTTCCACTACCCAGGAGGTCATCCATGCCTCTGTGTGCATTGTGCAAACTGGAGTTAAACTGTAGGCTCTCATCTATGGGGATGGAGGTATCTGCGTCCTATTGAACAAGAAATAATGTCATCTAATTCCACATTATTCATCTTGAGACAGAGACATTTATATGTTACTCTTCAATATGGGCCTGAGGATGCTAGCACGTGTTAAGGTGCATTTGACCTACGTTGGTCGTGAAGGTACGATTCAGGAGTTCCTCCCTCTCTCTCTCCTGGGTCTCTCTGATATAGTGCCGCTGCTGGAAATTTTGTAGGGCGGTCCGGAGATGCTGAACATCATATTTTAGTTGGTCCACTCGCCTGAGGGAACACAAAGAATATTAATAAATAAATAAAATAAAAGTGTTGATTCTACTTTGTTATGAAGTGGACAAAATCTCTCTCTAATGCTACACAAAGCATTATTTTTCTTTATCTTACATAGCATTTAATTCATTTCCCTCATAAAAGCATGAAAAAGCTTTTTAAAAAAGTCATACAGTTTGAAAAAGGTCAAATTTTTTGCCTTCTGTAGACTATAACGCTTTCATACGTATATCATATCAGGAGATGTTAATGCCTTAAGACTAAAAAAAGGAGTTTCAGCAGTGGTTTGTTCTGCAGAGGCTGTTTAATTATCAAAGACACAGCAAACAATGGCTCTACAGCTTAGCTACAATAGCTAAGTAGCTAATTGTCTCATAAAAATTCAAGTCAGATTCTTCAGTTGGTTAATTCATCCACTAATTTTTCTAACATTTATCTGGATCTAGGGTATATTAGTTTTTTTTTCCACTTACTAAGAATTATTGTTGTATAGTGCTGGGAAGGACTGGCAAAAAGATGATATAAATTCTTGTACCTTATAAGTAACTGTAGGCCTTATTGTCCCAACTGGATTTCTTTTATTTTTTGACCATGAAAGAGTATTAGGCTTTTCCTGTGTGGTATCAAAATAATCTTTAAAGGTATCAAAGTTGGTGAGCCCTGCAGAAACCCCGATAAACATAGGGTATATTTTATGGCATTGTTGACGTTACCTCAACTTTTAACTTTAACTATTCATGATTGTTTTGGTTGATGACAACATTGCTTTTCCCTCACATGTCATGCAGTTGGAATGAAGAGCCCCTCACAGTCTGCCCTTCTCCTGAGCTCCACTCTGGCCCCACTGGAGCTCCACTAAGATCAGAGGATTGCTCTGGGATGAGGTGTACTGTGTCCCCTAAGGCCTGTT
>NW_018127965.1:160426-202267 GCF_001952655.1 Monopterus albus
AGGAATGCTCATGATGACGGGGCTTGCGAGGAAATGTTTTCATAGCGCCACAGGACAGGGCTGCATGTCTCATCTTCTACCCCCTCCCTCCCCTGTGCCTTTACGACAAGTGGGTTCACCCTGGCAGCTCTGGAGCTTTAGGGTCACCATCAGCTGACTCACTCCAAACTCACAATTTGGCGTTCTGGCGGCGGTTTGGTGGCTCCTTGTTGGCCACGATCTCAAGGCGTTCTAAACGACTGAAGATCTGGTCGATTCTTGCTTGCAGTTCATTCTCTAACACTTGTATATTGAGAAAAAGAAAAAGAAAACTTAGTGGAGCAAGAAAATGACAATTTGTTATAATTAAAGGAAGGAACACATTAAATTAGGTTTTTATTATTGAAGAATCTACCAATTATTATGTCTGCAAAATGTCAGAAGTTCAGTAATGCCCATTAAAATTTCCCACAGCTCAGCATGATCTAGTTTAAAAGGATGTTTTATTCAACCAACAATCCAAAACCCAAAGAAACTCAGTTTACTGATACTAAATATCACCAAGAAGAAAACAACAAATCAATTATCAAAATATTGGCAGAGTATTTTCCTTTATTAAGATTTCTTTTTATCCACATTAATCTGTGAAGTGTCCCTCTTACATTAATAGCTGTACAGACTTCAGTATATCATTCCTCATCCTCAGTGAGGTTAAAGTACAAGTTGATGTCATAATTTGGGAAGGAGAGGAGGGGCAGGGGTGTCTGCTGCCTGGCTCCCACCATTATCTAGGAGAAGCACTCCCAGCTTCTGTCACTGCACCCACCCTCCTGCTTCCTGCCTCGGCACCAGCCTGGCCCACAACCGATCGGGCAGGCATCACCCACAGAAAACAATGGACTAGGGACACACCAGCCCCACTATAGTCATTATATCAGAAAGGCGTGATGGGAAGTCACAACAAAAGGGAGAGTCTATCCTGAGTAGAAGTTACAAAACCATTTAAAAAAATCTAATAAAAGCGGTGCCAGCAGCACTAACTTAGTACTATACCAACACTCATACACAGAGCAGTGGGAGAGCTGAATGTGAGCAGTCACATACAGCCCGCTGCCTTTTGTTTCTCTAGTTTTTTTTTGTTTTTGTTTTTTGTTTTTTTCACTTAAATAATTGTGACAACAAACAAACCCAAGGGCTGTGACAGAAATGATATATCACAAAGACAGCACAGTGAACAAGAATATTACATAAATATATTAAATTAGATACATACTGTATACGGTACTGTGCTAATGTTTTGGGTATGTTCAGATTCTTAACCATCATCGCAATACCATCAAGGAGGCACCTATATACAGTATATTCTACTGCAATGACAATTAACTATATACAAAGTGCAGTAAACAACAACAACAACAACAAACAACCCAAATCAAAGCACCAATTCTCCTTGGTACACTAGTGCACAGTTTTACAAGAAGTACTTGTTAGGAAGGCTGTTCCAAGCATCTTGGAGAGATCACCACAGTTCTTCAGTGGATTTATTCTGCCTCATCTGTCTCCTCATGTAATCCCAGGCTCACTCCATGATACTCAGATTAGGGCTCTATGGGAGCCATACCATATGTTACAGGACTCCCCATCCTTCTTGTTTCTGAAGCTAGTTTCCTTATGACGCTGGCAGAATGTACTGTGTAATGGATAACAATCTAAACATCGAAAGTGCCCACATATGTTTCTTTCTCTTTCGTTATGTTTTGTGTGTTTGATATACAATTAGCAGAATAAATACAATGGTAAAATCCAGAAAACCAATATTTTCTTCCACTTAAGAGAAGATATTATTATTTATCCCAGTAAAATAACGTTATTGACAGTGGAACAGAGAACAAATATTTCTGGAGTATTACAGTTGATTGATTTTAGAGGGGAAACAGCTTTCACCGACATGAGCAACGAAAGCTTACTACTCACAGTGCACTGACTGGCGGTCTGTCTTCTCCAGGTTTCCCATCAGAGACTGAACCTCCTGGATTTGCCTTTAAATTAATTCAGAACAAGCATATCGTTTGGGTAGTGAAAGTGAAATGACACATGCTACAACTTAAATGTTCAGTGAATTTTTGAACAGTCAGGATCATCAAAGAACAGCCGAGGAAACATTTTATTGATTAACAATCCTACTATGTTGTCATTAGCTAGCAAAGAATTTAACGTTAAGTGAACTGTTAATTTTAAATCACGGATGATTAGCTACTCGTCTGCTAGCTACGACAGTCTACACAGATTCCACACAATGCACACGTACTCACTTGTTTGTCTGATGATAAAGCGTCTCCATTTTCAGCGATATTATGGGCCAGCTTCCTCTTAGTTTCTGACGTTACTTTATTATAACACCTTTAATCTGACAGGTGGTTTAGCTAGTAGGCTAGCTAACGGTAGTGGAGTGTACACGTCATCAGCCGAGCGTTTGTGTACGGAAATAGGACAGCGGAAACTCCGCTGGGTCACACAAGAAGAAAAGACGAAGAAGAGCACTCACTCCGACTTGATTTTCAGACACTAAGGATTTAATGGCCCTAAGACATGACGTGACGTGAACTTTAGTTTAACGGAGGTGTTGAAAAAAAGCTCAAGGGATATAGGATACAGAGCACTTCTTAGGTTTTTACAGAGTACAGGACTGAGCAAAACAATATAATGTGAACTGAGTGAGGTTATTTTAATATAGTAGCAGTAGTAGGCCGTTCAAATCCACACTCCGGTCTAGAAGGTGGCGGTAATGCACCTCAAGCTGTTTACCAAACTCTATTAAAAAGAGAGAAGAAGAAGTGACGCGATGTGTTAATTGTTGCGTGCCACTGTATTAAATACAGGAAGAACGCTAGAGGTGCGTTTTTTTTTCAAGCTTCCACTAGGCAGAAAGTTTCAGTCCGAAATAAGGCCATCAAAACATGGAACAATTTTAAGATATTTTGACGATGTTTTTAATGCGAATAAATATTAATGTTACTTGTCACTGCTTGTAGTTATAGTGCGTTTTACCGTCTACACCTTTCACCCACAATACACCGCGGTGAACATTGTGTTACGTCATTATGTTTTAGGTTCATTGCACCTCTGTTCACCTTATAACTCATAAAGAGTATTCTGTCATTTTATGAGGTAAAGAGATTTTGCTACCTATCATTAATATAACTGTTATATATTTTGACAGTCAACGATCTTTGGCTTTAATCAAACTGTCAAAGAAACACCACCTAATGTCACTATCACTCAATAGCAGACAAACAGCCTAAGAAATCTACAGATGCCATTTATCATTTTTGATTTTGCATTGTAAACACTGTGATGAATCACTAAGTTGAAACCAGACATCATGTCATGCAGACACTAAATCCTGTATGGTGGTTAACAATGCCCCATAGCAAGTCTGGATTACCAATCAGGTAAACCAGGCAACAGCCATTGTTTGGGTCTACATAAGATGACTACTTTAAATTTGTCAAAATTAGGTGGGGCTTGTGGTATTATCTGCCATCCAGGAAGTCATCCACTCTGTTATAGCCTATAGTTTTTACATTTGAATTATTTTAGTTTGTACTGCACCCATTTGTTGTAGAATTGTGTTGTGTTTTATCGATCTGCTTAAGTATAAGAAACCTGTGCGCCTTCAATTTTCAATAAAATGTTAGAAAATAGTGAAAATGCCCTTTTTTGTCTAAACCATCAAAAACCTCAAAGTGTTGAAATTTCTATCTCTGAAAACTTCCAAATATTCACACCTGAGAAGCTGGAATCAGTGAAATTATAGCATTTTTCTTAACAAACGAATCAATGAATCATATATAAAAATTGTTAATACTTAGCCTAATTTTCTGTCACTGAACTAAGCAGTTAATCAACTAACCATTTTTGTCGTAGAGTACTGGTTGATTTCTTGGTTTTTGGTTGCCATATATAGTGGAAGTCAATGGGGGCCCAACAAAAAAAAATGTTTGCCCTCCCTCTAGGAGTTTAATCTTAAATATATTAGCTGGCAGGTGTGATAGCAGAGATCCTTTCCCCTACTGAAACAAGGTCTGAGAGCATATAGCATAATCTGTTGACATGTAGATATGTGACAGGAAAGACTCTGAGACACATGTCCTGGGGCTAGCTTTTGTCAGCTTACCTTGACTCTGTCTAATTAGGTCATCCTCTTTTTCCACAGATAGGTGTCAGAATATTCCTGTCTGTTCATTCAGAGGCTTCCTTCCTGCCTGCAGCATAAGCACCAAAACTAATGATATTAAACCTTTTCATAGTGAGGTATTACAAGTCAAAGATTAATATAGAGAGGATGTCTGGGGAAAAAGTTGCCCATCACAGACGGAACCTATCACCGAGTACTGTGTGAAAGTGGCATGTTTGGATCTCCCAGAATAAGATATGAAAATTTCACAATACTTCCTTGGTGATTTAGTGGGGGTAAGATCATCCTGGGGTGCTAGTACCTTAGCAAAACCACATCTTAATCATGTTGCACCAGCCATCCATCACTGTGCTGTCTACACATTTGGAAGGGGAGAACTGATAAATCCAGGGGCAAGCGAAGCTAATGTGAGAATCTTTTAACCTAATTAGGACAGTAAGCTGTTACAGGTTCCCATTTGCCAGTGATAGCTGTATTTGCTTACCTCATTCTGCACAGCAATCAGAAGTCAGACCAGACAGTCTTCCGTGGCTGCCTGATGGTACTTGAGTTGATTGTTGTATCTTCAGGCTAGATACTTCGCAACAGAGGTCCTTTTCACCCACCCCAACATGTCAGAAACCTTGAGATCTGTTCATGCCACTTCTTGCTCTCACTGTTCACCATTTTTGGTTGTCATAACACATCCCCAGGGCAGTGGTTGGATGTGCCCATCTTTAACCTACTGTTCAGAATACCATTTCTGAGCAATACATGAGGCAAATTTTCCTCTCTCTCAAGGTCATGGGGTTCACTTTGTCTGTCTGTCCTTTATCTTTCAACCCTGAGGAAAGGATGAGATGAGCTTACTGGTTTTCCACTATACTTGAGCACCACAGACACAAACTGGAATTCAAACTCCAGGTGTGGAACATGATCATGCCACTCCAACTGACCGAAGGAGCACATGTGGTTACGCCTAGTTTGATGTACAAATGTTGCTATCATACACATTTGTAGATCCTAGTTCAGGTTCTGTTCAGTTCTGAGTATATCTCAAAAATGTTTTACAGATTTCAGGAAAATTTGTTGTTGCGTAATAGAATCTTACTTAAGTAAAAACAGTGTAAAATATTACCAAGAAAATATACTTTATGTATGAAAAGATGAAACGAGACTGCATGAGTGCAGGTTTGAGACTTTTTGTTTCAACCGCCATGTCTTTATGAGATGTAGAGGTGAACAGATGGTATCTGCATGTGGAGCATGGAGGAGAAGGTGTAATGGTGTGCATGTGCTTTGCTGGTTACACTGTCAGTAATTTATTCAGAATTAAAGGTGCACTTGTGAACCAGCATGGCTACCGCAACATTCTGCAATGACACAAACCACCGCATTTGGTTTGACCTTAGTGGGGCCATCAATTGTTTTTCAATAGGACAGTGACCCAAAACACACCTCCGAGCTATGTAAGGCCTATCTGACCAAGAGGGAGTGATAGAGTGCTGTGTCAAATGACCTGGCCTCTGTAATCACCTGACCTAGATCCAACTGAGATAGTTTGGAATGAGCTGAATCGCAGAGTGGAGGGAAAGCAGCCAACAAGTGCCCAGCATATGTGCAAAATTCTTCAAGACTATTGGAACAGCCTTCCAGGTGACTACCGCATGAAGCTGGCCGAGAAAAGCATGCAAAGCTTGTATCAAAGCAAAAGGTGGATACTTTGAAGAATCTAAAATGATTCAATTTTTTGTTACCAACATAATTCGACATGTGTTATTCCATAGTGTTGATGTCTTCAGTGTTAAGATACACATCTCACTGGATTATTGCGGTGCCACACTTTGCTCCTCTGGGGGTTCCTTGTCCTGGTTAGACAGCTCTTACTCTGTGATTACCTCCTTCAATAACACTATTTTGTTCATCAAGAGAAAATGATATGTTATTGAATCACTTCTACACAACATTCTTAATGTTGTTTTCCAGGCATTATAATACATCATGACTCTACAATGATTGCCTAAGACAGACAGATTGAAGAAGGCAATTATGAAGAGCAAAACTGCCTTGGGTCAACAATTTCTGGATACAAGTCATTTTTTGAAGGCACGCTGATCATGTCACTCGCCTCAAGGGAGATGAACCACTTGTCTTTGAAGCTGTGATGAATGAAAGCAAAAAGGGGCCTGTCAGAGATGATGGGAAAGACTCATAAGCTCCTAGTGTACTCAGTGGGTTATGGTGGGAGAGGGGTCCAGAGGTGGGACCAAAGGGGTGACCAGGGGTGGCACAGCACAACCACCACCAAAATAAGAAGGTCATAGATTGTTCAAATCAGAGCCTTTGTGACTACTGACATTTTTATTGGAAAGTCAAGCAACCACAAAAATACACAAAACAACCACAATGTATTGTAAAACAATCACAAAAAGACATAAATGCATGTGCAAAATGACCACAAAACTATACAAAATTACCATGAATTTGTGTAAAACTACCACTAAATTACACCCAACAACCACAAATTGACAAAAATGACCACAAAATGACATGAAACACCATTAAGATAACCAAAATGACCACTAAATTAGGCCAAACAATTGTTAAGTGACACAAAACAACAACAAAGTGACCACAAAGATACACAGAAGAACAACAAAGAGACATGAAACCACATGAAGATATGCATAACGACCACAAAATTATGCCAAACAACCAGAAAGTGACACAAAAGTGCCACAGAGAGATGCACACCAACCACTAAGAGACACAAACAACTACAAATACTGCTTGTTGATGTCATATGCCTCTTTCAGTTTGGGTCTTGCTTCTCTGTAGGAGGCTTTTGCCTGACCAGGACCATGTTGCCTCATAATGTGTCCATGACTGTGTAGCAGGTATTTATTGATGATGTCCTATTAGATCATTTAAAGATTATTTGGCATGCACTTGTTACACTTAATAAACATGACTTTTATCATTGTAAAGTTTGTTATTGCCAAAGCTTTATGTGTGCCTCCCCCATTCAAACATTTCTAAACCTGCCCCTGAAGGAGTCCTTTGACTTTATTAGCTTCTCCCTAAAGTGGAGACAGAGAGAATGTGATCACCCTTATTGTTTAACTCTCTTGCTCCTCCTCCCTCCTCCCAGTTTTGCTTCTTCTGACCTCGAAGAGCAAAGTGTGATCATACAACTATCAGACACTCACACAGACACACAGCCTGTGGCCATACCATCTGTGACACCCAGACCTCTCAGGATGAGAGATGCTGTCCACATCTGTGGTTGGATGACAGCTTATCCATGATGGCAACACAAACAAAATCCTGGCACGGAGCAGTACGGGCTTCCCCTGTCTGACAGCTTCCTACCCACAGTCTTTCAACCACACGCTCATGATTAAGTCGAATGTGTCAGTTAGCCAGAGTGTGTGGGTCACAGAGCTCAAAAAAAGATAATAAATTTTGATGGAATTTTAATGACAGTGATGATTTAATAAGGGTGAGCAGCACTCATGGAAACAAAGCCACCAGACGCTTTAATTGTGTAGCTGAAGATATTACAAATAATCACAGACAACATTCCAGACTTCTTTTTCAGATTTGTTGCTGGTTGAGAGAACACATAGCTCTGTCCTTATCTATGTTTTTTGCTTCTTGGACATTGTTGATCTGGGAAAGTTTTGTTTTGATTGTAATGGAGGTCAAAGTGTGTGTGTGGCTTTGAGTTTCTATGAGAGAATAGCAGAGGAGTACCATACATTGAGCAGGGGGGAGTCAGTTATGGAGGTGTACATGGTCTTATCATGTCCTATCACAGCAGCTGCAATGTAAACCCTGCTGTTAGCACTGCAGGTGTTTCTGTGGAGCAGCATGGGAACGGCCTCCTTCTAGAGTTTCCCAGTGTGGTGGGGTGGTTAACAGTGGACTGGTCAAGGTGTATACCAGTAAACACTGGTAGAGCATCTTTACTGTGTGAAGCCAGCTCACAAGCATTTGCGCTGCAGTGTACTGCAACATAAGTGTACTGCATTAGACTATGTACTGTGTTAGGCTATACTTTGGCTTGTTGTTAACTGTTAGCAATGGTAGAAGAAGTATTCAGCTCCTTTAGTTAAGTAAAAAACTGCTAATACTCCTATAAAAAGTATAGATCCTGTTACAAGTATAAATCCTCCACTGAGCCTGTTGCTTCAGTAAAAGTATATAAGTATAATCAGGAAATTGTGCTAAATTCATTCAAGTAAAAGACCTAAATGAAGAAAATGTATATACTTTTATATATTTTGGTTGTTGGTTTTATAAAACCTTAGAAAATATTGAGAAACACCCATCATAATTACCCAGAGACCAAAATCACAATTCTTGTTTTACATTTTCTATGGGTGTAGCTGCAATAAAGCTGGACTTTGAACTTGGTCCACTGAAATAATTTCAGATTAATTTTCTGTAAATCAACTTATCAATTAATCAACTGTTTTAGTTTGAACTGGAGCTGAAGAGAAAAGTTCTGTGTAATGGAGGAACCTTCAGATCTCCTGTTCTTCAGGTTTTACAGGTTTAACTTTGGTAGATGCAAAGATGACTTTGGAAACATATCATGTAATCAGTTACTCAGTTCCAAGAGATTTTAATGTCTCGTTTTTTTTCTCTTTTTTTATTTTGTGTATTGAATTTTATTATTTCGATTAGACATACTATAATAAAGTTATACTCTATTTTTGTTTTCATCCTCAGGTGAAAATCCATCATTTCAACTCTGCAGCTCACTGAACTGACCATCACACATGTGTGCATGGCCTCTACACCCATGTGTCTCATCATCCACTGTGAGGAACGCAGCCACCAGCCCAGCCGCTAAGCTAGCCCCCCCCCATAGAGGTATGCACTCAGCCTTGTCATAGCTCTAGGCAGTGCATGTTCTTGTTGTGGGTTGAGCAGTTGCATTAGTCATTTCACATTCCAAATTCCTACTCCGTGCCATATTCACAGCTCAGTCTCTCTGTCTCTCTTTCTGCACCAGTCCACCTCTCCTCTTCCTCTTCATCATTAAATTTTCTCCTTATGCTGTATCAGGGTGTGGGGATGGGATTAGGCCCAGCACTGATGGTATCTAAGTACCTTGTTTTTAGAGATGGAAGTCTTGGAGGGTTATATGTTTGACCTGAGGCTCAGAGGTTCCAATTACAGGACGAGACTGTGCTTTGTGTCCTTGAGCAAAATATCTACCAAGCCTTTTATGCTTCACTTAACATCTACTGTTCTTACACAAATGAGTAATGTATAAACCTGAAAGCTATGTAAGTTGTTATGGATAATATCTTTTTCTAAGCAATGCAAATATGATCCATGTTTCAAAAAATGCCCCAGCCAATCAGTTTTCATCTGCTGCAGCCCTGCCCGGCATAGTAACCTTTAACTGAACCAGACCAGTGCAGACACAAGTGATAGTGTTACCATCAGCGTCACCCTACATTATCTATGTCATTCAGTGTCTCAGGGTGACAGACAGAACCTCCAGCATGCAGCAGCCCGACTGTGGCCCACACCCACACAGGAAAACCTCACTACAAACATACACTCACATATCACTCACACTGAAGTGACCACAGGTGTGCGCATGGCAAGTATGCATGCACACATATGCAAAAACCTTTCTGCCCTCACCTGTCTCCTGTCATGGCTCTTTCAGACACAGGAGCTTAAATATTGCTCCCCTACTCCATCCAACCCCCCCCCACCCTACTCAAAACAGCCGCCCTCGCCCCCCCCCCCCCACTCAGAGTAGTGAGGGAAATGAAAGCTTTAGGAGTTCATTATGAAACATCAACAGCAGCAGCAGGGGATAGGTCTCCTGGGGCCACAAACTATCCCTTCTCATACCTCCATCCTCATCTTTTTCTTTTATGTCCTTCAATATCTCAACCCCAGTCCACCTCTGTGACACACTCCTCTGTCTTGGCTTTTATCCTGCAGCTCTGCTGAGGAGAACTTGGATTTGTTTAAAAAAAATTGCATACTGAATAAAGTTAAATATTAATCCAAAATATTATAATATAGTATATTAATGTGGTGAATCAGTAGTCTCAGCATATGAACTTCTTTGACTTCAGTCATCAGAAAAATGGCTACAATGCATCCCAGTGTCTGGAAATCTTCATATTCTGAGACAATTGGAGATATGGGAATTCTAGAAAAGTAACTGTACTGTAACTGACAAAATTTGATTTAAAGATACACAGAAAAAAAAAACATTTGAAGATGGCTGTGTTTTCTGTAAATTTCTCTTTTACATGATGAAAACCTTTTACTTTTGTTTATTTACCTATAGTCCTTTGTCAGAGGTTAGTGACGTTTGGCTCATCTCATTGTGTTGTCATGAACACCTATCAATTTCTTTTTTGCCTTCCTAAAAGTTACATTACAAAAATACAGTGTACTTGTCACAGTGAGAAATCATTTGTGTTAACAATGCCCTACTGGACTACAAGAGATTTTTCAGGCTAATTAACCTTGCTGGAAAAGCTTAGCAATTTTGAAATTGTCTTATAATTCACTCCAATATGTTGATGTTCTAATGATAGGAATAATAATGTGTAATCATAGAAATTAGACGGCAACATCAAAAGCAAGCTTCATTGATGCTTTGCAAATGAGTGGAAAGTTATGATTCACAGTTAATAGCACATAAACTGCTCTTATTGTTGTTGCACTGAGATGGCTGATTGTAACCTTCTAATGGGGAATCAGGGGTCAGACGCCCTGCATGACAGCATTTCTCTGAGTCATCATCTTTGTCATCATCCTCATTATAACTGTCATCATGGTTGCTGTGTTGGCCAGAGGCACAACACCTGTAAGCGTATCCTCCACCGCCCACCCACTGCTCATCATCTTTTACTGGCCGTTTGAGGGTGATGCAGCGAGGCCACAGTCCTTTCAGAAGAAGAGGAGGGGAGGACCATCTGCAGGAAGATGCAGGGCACCGAGTTTCAGGCAGGTGAGCTGCACTCGCTTCCTATTGCATGCGGAGTGCATGTGTGTGAGAGCACAGCTGAGGGTGAAACACCTGCCTCAACTGAAGACACGACAAACACAGAGCACTTACAAATGTGTGTCCATTTATTAACCTTATTTGTTTTAAATAAGAATGTAATGCAACAAGATCATTTAAAAAAGTTTACTTTTGAAATATGGAGCTAAATATATATTACCAAATTCAAAAGAAATGTACAAAATCTAAAATGTGATCTTTAAAGCAAACACAAAGGAAGGAGCATCTATCTACAGAGAGTATAACTCTGCATAGCTCATAAATCTTACTTATATTTACCAAAAGCGAGTGAGGTAGAAAATGATGATACCACATTGTCACATGCCTGAAGCCCTGACATGAGTTATATCATATATGCAGTTCGGCATCACTCAAACAAAACATAAACCGGCCAATAAAAATAAACCTTTTGGGTCTAATGTGCACTTTGACCTGCACAGATGGACACAGAGTTGGATATAAGTAATAGGGGGTAAACATGGTGATTTTCTTTGATTAGCAATTAGTGAAAATAAGAAGCATGATTGGCCCACTTCAAATGCATTCAGAACAAAGACATGGCTAAATCAGACTTTGCAGACCAAGCAATTTCAAACTTGAAATTATAGCAAAGACTGTGACTTTATGAATAGAGAAAATAAAAGAGGAGGGCATGTTCATAAATGTAGCATCCTTTTTTTCATTGTTTTTCAAAGACATTGTCTGCTGTTTCCCTCACTATTAACCCAAGCATTTCCCTTTGTTCTGGTAAGCACCCCATTAGGATACATGTAGTGATTTCCATAGACATTTCCATAAGAGCAACTGAAACCCAGCTTCTGTGTTTACACACTAAACCAGTTAATGCATGTAGTTAGGGTGTACATCAGTGGCATCGACCGCCCCTCAAAGCTTCCAGTGATTCTATTTAAGCAGGGTTAGGGTTAGGATAAGCATTTTTTCAAACCTCTATGATTAATTATACACCTTCTTTCATACAATATGTAGCAAGAGCAACGTTAAGTGCTTTTTACTCAGAAGTAAAACTTTAAAACTTCTCCACAGCAGAAAATAAAACAGCAGACAGAAATACAGACAGGTAGATTCCTCTTAAGGCCATTTCAGCCTTAGTGGCAACAATCGATTACAAGAGACTTAAAGTATAAAGCAGCAGCAGTACACCGGATGTAATAAATAGCCAAATGGAAAGGGAGAATAGAACAACGTCACTGTCACAGCCCCCCCTGCAGATGGGGCTTGATGTTGCTCTGCTGGTGGCACCCAGTCCAGTCCAGTACCTGTTTTAAGAGCTTGGTTTCCTCTGTCCCAGAGGAGTAGGATCTCAGTGCATCCAGTGAGAGGAAAGCAGAGTAGTTTTAAAACATCCTCACCTAATATAATGTGATGCATATCAAATCAGTGAGGATTAGCAAATAGCCAGCAATTTAATAATGTTAGAAGTGTATATTCCTTGATATGAGACCCCTCAGTTAATTGTCTGTAGGAGATTATAGTCCAGTTATATCACACCAATGATGAATTCACATTTTTCCATTGACTCAATGGATCATTCATTCTTTTTGCACATCTTCACACACTCCTTATAACTCTTATATCTCATCATTTGTTTATGAATTTTTGCAGGTATATACCTCCTCCTCTCTCACACATGTCTGGCACTCCACATGGCAGCACCAGCGTACCTGGCAGTGGCAGGACTGGCTGGTGAGACGCATGGCTGTGTTGTAACCACGTCCACAGCACAGACTCTGACAGCTGGTGTCTTTGGCACATGACCGGCCGCCTGTACCCGGGGAGTAGCGGGATGGTCTGCAGAAGCTGGGGGAGTCTTCCAGGTAGACCAGATCAGTAGTGCGGAGGCTCTGACCATGACGACGGGGCCCTGCGAGCTCGGTCTCCCCAGTGGCTGCGTTGGTGACACTCAGCACGCGCACCGAGGTGTCATATCGATACTTCAGCAGCCGCCCAGTGTCATGGAAAGGTGACAGCTGCTTCCAGCAAGTCCGTACAGCACAAGAGCCGGAGACGCCGTGACACTTGCAGGTTGTTTTCAGTCCACTCTTCACTGCCTGAAATGAGAAAAAAAAACATGGGAGGGAAAACAGGAGAGATGTCAGTTCCTTTAGTTTGATTCATTACCTGGTGTATTATCAGTGAGGTCTATCTGGACAGAGGGAGGCAGTTTCCTGCAGGGTAGGTAGGGGGTTAGAGGTGGAGCTCTACACCATAGTAAACCTGTAGCTCTCCCTAAGTTAAAGTTTTTGACATAATGGATTGAGGGGGGACTGTTCAGCATGCCATATTTCATTTACCTCGCATTTCTCACTTGGACAGCTCTTGCAATTTTTTTGTCTCAATGTGTTGAAACTAGCTCTGTCTGCTTCTCTCCTGTCTCCTAAAGCCTGAGGCAGAGGTGACAAACAGCTCAGAAGGTGGAATCTCTCCACCCAGTTTTTCATACATGCCTGCTCATGGAAAACACTGATAAGAATTTCTGCGCGGGAAGTGCCAAAAACTGCAGCAGTGGCTCGTGATGGTGCCGCTGATGTAGGTTAATAGTTCACTGAGCTTGATGGTCAGTGATGAGAGTGCGATCACTCAGCCTGCTATCTTGGCAGGGGCCAGAGACAGGTCATTCAGAGGGAGCCAGAGGGTACTTCTGGGTTGAGAAGTTCTGCTTAGTTCCTCCCTTTGCATGTGTGAACGCCTCAAGGGATTCAGAGCACCATTACTGAGAGACTGGGGGGGTGCCGGCCACTTCATGTTTTTGTTAACACAGCTCCCGGTCTCTTCTCAGTGACATTAGTGTAAAGTGAGGAAAACATTTAACTCAGTAAAGATAAGATAATAAATTGCTCTCTTTGCTTCCTGTTGTGTTTTTCCTTTTTGTCCCTAATAGCTATATGAGACCTGCCAGAGAAGGACCCTGGGCCCTGCTCTTTCGAAGATTCACGGTGGTGGTTATAATCATTAGCTGGATTTATGAAGAACACCATGATTCAGTAAGTGAAAAAATGCTCACTCATATATTAAAAAGAGGCCACGGTTATAATCATTCTCTGACATGAGATCTTTAATTTTCTGTATATCCATACAGCAAGCTTTATCATGCCTGTGAACACCTGGCTTCAACAATTCCACAGCCCATCTTGGCTTCCTGCTCCACTGCCTCATCCTCTGCCTCTGTTTTATCCACCAAGGCCAGCGATGCTAGTAAATAAGGGGGAATTTGTCTGGTTGGCACTGTGAAAAATAGGCAGGTGAGGACTGCAATTTTGCATCATCTGATAGTAAAGTAGTGTGTCAGAGATACAACTGCTATTTGAAATTACAGCCCAGATAATTGAACTAATTGTGGCTCCAGTATAGGTGAGGATTGAGATGCCTTGGGGTCAGGAGGCAAATTGATCATAAAGAAATTAGAGGGTTATTTCACTGAGGTACATTTACTGTAATATTTTTCCACTTCTTTCTTCACACTCACCCAAATTCCAACGTTGATGTTGTGGGTGTCGACCTGAGCCCTCAGGTCCTTGCTGACCCTCTTTTGGCCGAGGAACTTCTTGAGAAACTTGGTGCTATATTTCAGATTGTCACCGCAGACCCCCCACTGCCACGCTTCTCGATGCTGAATGCCGGGGGAATCGTCACAGGTGCACCTCTCCATTCGGCCTGAGCTACATGCTTTGGCGAGTGCATGTGTCAGTGCTGCGGAGGACACTGCCAGCAGGAAGGCGGTCTCTTTGAATGCTGGGGAAAATGTAAAACTCATCAGTAGAGGTGGAATAACTTTGTGTAAAAAAAACACACACAGAAGAACTTCAGTTCATTTTTATCCAGGCATATTTGAGAAGCTGAATTTGAGTTCAAAGCAAGAGCTATCCTTGGCATCAAAACATGTATTTTGAGTGCAAATTGCATATAGCTTAAGGGATAGAGTCACAGTTTACAATCATCAAAATGGCTTTTGTGACACTGAGTAAGTCTCTAAGCCAAAATGTGTACAGAGCTCACTACGTTGTCATGGTTTACACCAGCCTCAGTATTATTCTGTGTCATAATTCCTCCTCTGACCTTTCCTTTTGGTTTCAGACTGCTATTTGCTTCACCCCATAGCCGTCACTAGGGCATATTTTGATCCAATTAATTATTATTTTGACTAGGAAGGATTTTCTAAGATGAAAGTTAGTAATCATGCCGCCCTTTTCCTTTGGGAATGGGCGCTTTCCCCAGATAAAAATAAGCACAGGGCTTGAGCACTCTCCACCACATCGCATTTTTTGGCTTTCTACTCTCTCATTACCTCTATGCTGACCTGTTCATGTTCTTCCACACACTGATATCCATATGCATAAGGCTTGGAAGATCTGAAATCATTTTCTGTGCAAAGCAGATCTTCAGAGGGCTCGCAGGATATGCAATATGGTGATTTAGTATGGGCATATGTTTTTTCCAAGTGTATCTAATAAATCTTTGTGTCAGGCCATGCAAAGAATTTTTCAAGGGTTGTACCAAGGCAAGGGACCGTGGAAAACATCTTAAGTAACATAAAATAAAATCTAAAATGGTCAGTTGGTGTCATTTTCACAAATACAGTACTTTGGTACTGCAGAAATATTTGAGAATGACTTTCATACCATACAGCACAGTCAGTCACAACTCTTCTAAATTAGGAAAATTATATAGTAGCACTTTCTTTAGATGCACAACAGTTTACTGTGCTGTCCTGTGCTGTAAAATCAGTGGTGTGGTAGGGAAACAGATACATTACAGCTCATACTTTATAGGCAGCAACAAAAACAATTCATAATCCAAAAACTTTACTTTGTTTGCAATTTGCTTCTGACATTTTTTTATTCATTTTATGGACTGACATAAATCAACTGATATTAATTTGACACCGTTTTCTATAATAATAGCATGAATACATGCAAAAATTTCAATTTCAAAAAGCTTGAGGTAAGTTTAGTTCATTATGTCCCTGTGTGCGACCACGTGACATCATTAATAATAATAATAATAATAATAAAAAAAATCAAAATAACATAAAGTGAGACAGAATTTGATTACTTTACTTTCTCCAGTCTTGGCCCCAGACTTCAGTAAAACTCGATCTATGTTTTCCTTCCCATTGCTGTAGTTATTTGGTCTTATGAAACTCCCATCAGCGTCAGGGCCATGCAGGAAGATGTGGCAGTGATTTTTATTTTGGTATCCTGCTCAGATACATGTTGGCTTTACGTTTTGCTTTTATATAAAGTATAGAGCTGCTTATTGAAGTAAGTGGTGTTCATATGCACCTGTCTCACTTCAGGTAAATACAGGTAATGGGAATGATAAGAGACGTAAGAGTCGCAACCTACAAGTCCCTTAAACAAGAACCTGCTCAAAAATATCACTTTGATCAAATGAAGTGCAAAAACGACGCCTGTTAAAACTCTGAATAAATATGTCACCTCTTTTCAGAAGGCTTCCCCGGCCATCCAGACTGCAGTTCCAGCGTTCATTCCTGAACTGATACCGACACTCCAGGAGGCTGAGTCGCACCGACTCTCGCAACGCCTCGGCCAAACCAGGCTCCCTGCGACACAGCCTCTTCTGCCGCCTGGTCAGAGTCATTTGTTCGCACTGCTTCAGGTGAGCCTTTCCAGTGTGAGGTTCACTGGAAAACGGACCTGGTAAAAGCACCAAAGGTTCCCGACCTGTCAGCCTAGAGGAGGAAATAAAGAAATTAATTAGAACTTGTGCTTCAAATAAACTGATTGTTTTTCCCGCAGTCATTTGTAAACAGAACGATGTATGTGTGAGTTGTAGTTCATGCTTACTTTTTAACGCTGCGGTTGGCCACCTGAAAATGTTAATTTCTGATAATACATTGAACGAGGGGAAACTGTATTACTTCAGTTTTTCTGTTCCATATTCATACTGTGAACAGTAGAAATTCCTATAGGCTACAGGAATAAAAAAATCCAACAAACCTAATCTTTGATCATCTTGATTTGGTTGAGAATCATCTTAAATTAGACTATCACTTGTCTTGATTATGATTATGATTATTGCAACAATTAGCACAACAATTCGCAAAAAATGTGCAGGATTCGAACAACACAATATAGAACCGGTAGATTATGTACAATTATGAACGCGTAATTGGCTAGAGCGTGGAAAGGTTGTTATTGTGAGCTCATTAAAGCAAATAAAACAACCAAGGCAATCAAAAATGTGATGGGCAAAAGTTAAATAGAAATGATCTAACCCAAAATAAGCTGCAGTGTGCGAGAGGAGGATGCAGAGTGCAATGACTCGCAATAAGCAGGCAGTCCGTGGGAGCCTGGAGCGCATGGTGCCGGGTTGGCGCTGCTCTTCATCTCGGTGATTCTTCAATGGAGAAAGTTTGTGCCGTGTGGTCGGCGAACCTCTTTAAGTGTTCCCACATGCACACAGACTTTCAACACAGTGCGCCTGGCCCAGGAGTCCGCTGGGAGGGAGTGCCCACTGTGGACTGCATCGTCTTGCCGCACCCCCATTGGATTCTCTCAGGATTGTTACTGTATGTTCCCACCCATTGTAACGCCACCCAGGTGGACAGTGCTTCAATACTAAAATTTATTTATTATTTGAATAGAAATCTACACAACAGGGTAGCCATGTTCAGGTCTCCAGTCATCCCGGTTATGCACGTGAATTAAAAACCTAAAATCCGTCATTTTATGGGCAGAGATAACTGTGATTCTTTGAAGTTAATGGTTTTATTTGTGGTCTAAACCAAAAACGTTTTAATTATCAATTAAAATGTTCCGGACATGTTTATTTATTTTTGCATCAATGTCTATTCGATTGATTAGTAGTCTTTAAAAGCAGTGTTTTGCTTTTGTGTATAGTAGGAGTTAAAGTTAGTGCTTAATGCGCCGCCAGACTCAAGGGAGAGAAGAGAAAGCAAAAAGTGAATTTCCCTGTTTTGAATATTGATGTAGCCTATAACCATTCCCATGAGGCAGCATAGCCCTAAATCTCCTGTAAGGATTCAAAAGCACCATATGGACTGGAAGTAAATGATCAATGAAGTCTGAAGGGATGCGTACAGTAGCCTATATTTTTGAAGGAACTATAGCCTGTCATTGCAACCAAACAGCACACGCAGTGTTGTCCCGAACTTCATAGGGCCTTCAGATTCCCCCATACAGCCATGGATGGAGCACCTTCTAGTGGATCCATTATAGAAATTCAATATGAGAACAAGCTTGGACACCATATCATTTGGGGGCGCTATTTCACTATTGTCAGTTATTGCAACTGCCATATAACTTACAGAAAAAGAAGACAAACGGGCTGACGCATAAGATGATGACGAAGAAGAAGATGACGGTATGACGGGTTCTCCTTAATGAATAACACGCCGGAAGTCGCCATTTTGTTGTTGGACAGGACCAGTGAAGAAGGATCGAGAAGCGTTGGAACAGGTACAGATATTATTTTGAAACTTTTAACATCATTGTGTCATCGATATAACGTTGGTTTTGTTGGGATTAAACACCAAAACCGGGTAATGGTAACAGCTTTAGTGTTACACTCGGTTATAGCTTACAGAACCTTGAAGCCGCGTATTCAAAGTTCGTTAGCCTTTTCCTTAGCAGCTTAACTTTAGTGCTGCTTAGGAAGTTTGTAACATTGACCTATGAATACTAACGCCTCCTGATTAGTAACCAGTACATTTATCAGTCAGTATCACCTTTGTGCGCATGGAAGTGTTTCTGTGTGGTATAGCAAACATTAATATAATGTCAGTGATGATTAAAACATAGCTAGGCTAGCTAGCTAACATTAACGAGCTCTGACGTTGGCTTGCTAAATCCTCTTTCTACTTTGTGGATGCATATTGTAGAAACGTTTAAAAACGTCTAAAGGTTTAAACACAGTTAGCTAGCTTTCAAGCTACATGCCAACTGAATGCTAACATTTAATACCACTTTATGTTACATAGTATTTACAACACTGAAGTGTTATTTAGAATTTTAAATACGGCGATATTTAAGCACCTAGCGTTTCCCTTCATGGGCATTAGTCATCTGGCCGAATCTAAGATGGGTTAACCATCATTGTTGACGGTGCGAAATACAAAATGCATTTTATTTTATTTAACTCGTATGCAGACTATGTCAGTTAGGTAGACAGATGTTAACGTACACCTGTCGGGACCTGATCTAATAACTCATTAGGTAACGTTAACGCTAATGCAAATTTGACATTCTTGAGCATTAGCTTTTAATTGTACGTTATCTTCACAAAATGAAGTCGTTAGTTTTAAGTCATATGTCACATAAACCTCTCTAATGTTATGTCAAGAGGAACCTTTAATTCCTCTTTAAGTATCAGCTAAAGTACTTGATAGTACTTCCTTATTTGTCTGAGAAGCTAGATGCTAAGGAACATGTTGGTAGGAATGAAATATGATTTATTAGGATATTACAGATTCAACAAACCGCTTTAATAGTAATGGTGATAAAAATGAAGTTCATAAAATAATTGGTACTGGTTCTAGGGATGCAGGTAAAGAATATTTTCATTATTTGTGTTTTTTGATTAGTTGACCTGTCACAGGTTTTTGAGAAAATGGCAGAAAATAATGAAAAGTGCGCTTCACACATTCCAGTCCAAAATCCAGATCCCAAAATCTTGATGTTTAAGAAATCTGAAGGGAGCATATGTTTGGTGTTTTTGCTTGATAAATTACTTAAATTATTACTTGAATATTAACAGCTGGTAGTTACATTTTTATTTTATCAAGCAGTTAGCACTACATGGTTTTATACTCTACTGCTTTGGTCGTCACACTAAATGCTCCACAGAAAATAGTCCTTATTTGAATCTTGGTAAATGTAGATCTTTTAAATGCCTTTTTGTTGAATTGTTTTTCTTATTCAGCCTATTATTTTTCTTGTTTTTAAAGAAAGCAGGAAGACCTGCATACACACATACATGCACACACACTTTTTTCTCTTTGACTTACTGTTGTGTGCCTTTTGCCTTTTTAATCAACTACAGTGCAGTGTCACTCCCTCTCATTGGCATTCTTTGTTGGCCACAGGTATAATCCACCTCCTTGCTTGATCATAACATTTTGTCTTTTGTTACTGGATGAGTCAAGATCTTCGTTGTCTCTGGCTATTGCATTGTCACATCGCAGCAGTGTTGTTACATAATAGGACTGTGGTTTATTGTTGTCAGCCTTCACAGTCTTTAACTATCTTGAAACACCAGGGGCTAGGGATGGATTAGATAAAGAAACCTGATACAGATTTATTGTTCTCCAATTGAAATCTATTTAGCAAATCCTAATATATATTTTGTGCCCACTTTATTTAGGGATGTTCTGGATATAAACACACAGGAGAAGAAGCAAAGTTGTTTCCAAGGTTTGTCATGGAAACACTTGGATAAACAGGTGCTCCACATACAAACTTCTTATGCCTTTAGCACAGCTTTCTAATATTAGTCATTGAGGGCTTTAATTTGCAAATAAATTAAAACACTATTGCATCATCACTGAACATGATCCACTGAACACGATATCCACTCAAGCTGTCTTGTGTTAAGTTGTGTAAATCACAGAAGCTGTATGCTCATGATTAAGTTAGCAATAGTCAAAGAACAGAGGCCATGCACATCCAAAAAGTTTTACAGGTGCTGAACCAACAGCTTGAAGGCAAAAAAACAGAAAAAAAAATCTCACACTGTATTAAGCTCCCAATAATTTTATTCAGTAGCAGCAGTGTTTCAATCAGGCGTTATGAAACCATCAGAAATGAAACAAAAGGACTTTTTCTGAGTTGGACATTTTGCATTGTCAGCCAACAAGCCTACAGACAGAGAAAGGTTGCAGAAGAGGCAGTGATTTCAGTTTTTGGACTCTCAGTAGACACAAATGTCCAAAATGTAAGACTGCCAGAGTGCATGTTGTTTTTTGTTTTCTCCATTAGTTCTCTCTTGCTGTTTCTGGAAGAATGTGCTCTCTCTTCTTGTGCTTATCTCAGTGGTCTTCAACTGATGCACATCTGAGAAGAACAGGCTGGGACATGTTATCATTTAGCTGTAAAACTGTAAAATCATTGGCGTATACACAGGCGGCTTGTTTTAGGAAAATGCCACAGAAATACGATTTACAGCAATTGATCATTGAATAACTCTTGGAATATACTGACCTTATTCGTTTTGTATTGTATATTTCTTTGTCATGAGCATTGCCAGCTACCCCTGCAGACAGCCAGTAACAACATCATCTTCAAACATTAACTCTTTGAAAGTCGCTCTGTCATTGTTAGCTGTTTGATAAGGTGTTTTTTGAGACCTAACCCCTCAATATCCTTTGTTTTTATGCAGCTGAGCTAAGATGGGGAATTTTGCTAGCCTGTTTAAAGGGTTGTTTGGCAAGAAAGAAATGAGGATCCTGATGGTAGGACTGGATGCTGCTGGAAAAACCACCATCCTGTACAAGCTCAAACTGGGAGAAATTGTAACCACAATCCCTACCATTGGTGAGTCCTCTCCTGCATCCTCATGAACTTAATACCTACAGGGACCCATCATGCAGTGTGACAGCACAAACCGTTTCATGTCTTTTGTTTTTGTTTTACTTCATCCTCAGGTTTTAATGTTGAGACAGTAGAATACAAGAACATCAGTTTTACAGTGTGGGATGTCGGTGGTCAGGACAAGATCAGGCCACTCTGGAGGCATTATTTCCAGAACACACAAGGTGAGAGGCTTCCTGATGTTCCCACATCTGAGTCTGTTGTACAAGCGCTGTTGGATGCATCCTCCATTACACGTGAAAATCTTTGTCAACTTCATTAATAAAATCCTCATCTCTTTTCCATTTTAAGGCCTTATCTTTGTAGTGGACAGTAATGACAGGGAGCGAGTTGGTGAAGCGAAGGAGGAGCTGATGCGAATGCTGGCTGAGGATGAGCTGAGGGATGCAGTGCTGCTTGTGTTTGCCAACAAACAGGTCAGTTTGTGTCAGTGTCCTTAAAGGAGACCAGCATTATTAGTGGAAGAAGTTTCTGCCCATTAGGTGGCCATAGATCTTAGTCAGCCAGTGACTTTACCAACATAGGATTGGTTCATTACCATTTGATTGGTGTGACCAAAGAAAACACCCATACAGTATATGAACCCATGCTTGGATAGAAAAGTATAATGAGAATGTGGGTTATTGAGAAACTGTTGGTCTAATTATTGCAATTTTTACCATACAGAGTTAAATCCCTCTACCATAAATGATTAAAATGCACAACAAAATGAGCTAGTGGAACCAGAAAACGTGTCATTTAATGGTTAACTATTATAACAGTTGGGATTGGCTATTGGAAGAGAGAAATTTATAAACTGATTTATGTGTCATAGACACAGATCATTTTAATGTGGATTGAAACCCTTGCAATTTGAAAGTCCTGCAACAAAAAAGTAAATTAAATCTGCTTAACCGGTGACACTGGTCCTTTAGAGAAGGATCATTCACCTGTTTATATTATTAAGCAGTTGTTGCCTCAGATCAGTGCACACCATAACAGGAAATGGTAGTTACTTTTTTTTTCTCCTCATATTTATTTACTGTTGTATTGTCTGCTTTTTCAGGACCTGCCCAATGCCATGAATGCAGCCGAGATCACAGACAAGCTGACCCTGCACTCCCTGCGCCACCGTAACTGGTATATCCAGGCCACATGCGCCACAAGTGGAGATGGTCTCTATGAGGGTCTGGACTGGCTTTCAAGTCAGCTCAAAAATGCAAAATGATCGATCATGTCCCCTCCTGTCCCCACTCTGTTTGCAGTGCGATGGGAGACTGCACTGGTCTCCTGGTCTCACTTACTCCTCTTCTTTCCTGTCTTTCCTCTGAAGCGTTGGACCTTTGGCCAGTGCTCCCCTGCATCTGTGTACTGTATGGGTGGGTTTGGATAAGTATTTTTTTGGATGGATGGATGGATGGATGGATGAATGAATGTGTGTATGTATGTGTCAACCAAGTGGGAGCAGCCCTGCTGTGCCTTGAACACGGTTAACTCTCAAACACCTCCTCTCCCCAGTGTCAGCACATCCATTAAAGGCACTGGTTTCCACAAAGCAAAGAGCAACACAGGACATTAAGCTCTGTGTGTCATCTGTCAAGAATGCTTGTTTAAAAAACAAACAAAACCCAAGATGATGCTAATTCATTTTTTTCCCCATCTACCAGCAACATTGTGTTTTTGTTTATTCACCCTGCAGAGAGAGACAGTGTAACCTGTTTCCTGTTTGATCGAATAAAATGCCTGACATCTTTTTTTGAAAATTGCGTTTTGGTGGATTTGAGTTTTTGATGGTTGCATCGAAGACTGGATGCCTGTTTTCCTCTGTTTTATTTTTAAGCGTTTTTTTTTTTTTTTTGGAATTGTTATGTGTGTATACAGCAGGTCCTCTTAATGGTTGGAGCGTGTTCAGCATCTGTTGCAGGTGTTTCCACCTATGTGGAGTCATTTCTTCAGTTCACTCCCACCTTTCCAAGTTATCACCCTTAGGGTACAACCAACCAATATTTCTTTTAATTAGTCCTCATGTCCTTCACACAGAGGATTAAGTAGTCCATTATGGCTGAGCCTAGAAAGGGAAATGCTCATCTTCAGTTTCTATTATTATTTTTCCTATGTGGAGGTGTGTTGAGTGTAGCTACTGGTGAATGTGTGTATCCTGGGAGAACTATGGGTTTCAGCTACATCCGTTGGAACGTCAAGGCCTTTTATAGAGTTGCTCCCACTTTGACCTCTTTACTGTAGTCTTTATTTTCTCTTGTATGTAGTTCTTGGGGTTAGGATCGGTTTTCTATTTTATTATATCTTTTGTTATGTTACTGTTTGTAGATGCATGACCTGGTTTACTTCAGCATGAACTACCTTGCCAGGTGTGCAGTCTTTTGAGTAAAAAGCTTTTGGGACCATTTAGTTTGATTCAGAAAGGGTTCGCTGCTTTTGGTTCAGTTTTGGATTCACCTGCCGAGCATGAACTCGCCGGCTCCCGTGTTTTCCAGAGGACACACATGCTCTTGACCAAATTGTTAGCACTGCTATAGATGGTACAGTTGAATTAGAAGTGTTTTCTCCAGCCTGCTGTATGAATTAACACTGTAATTAATTCCTCAATGCTTTAGGCTTTATGGTATTTTCCCTTGCATGTATCCAGGGTGTTTCCAATGCTTTTATTTACATCATATTCCTCTAATGTCATTTGCACAACCTCACCAGCTTGCACCACAAAGGCCTATGTGAAGACAAGTAATTTGTTAGTTAGCAATAAACCTCCCCATTGCACTACACCAGCAAACAGTTTCAGTGTGCAAGAAAGAATGTTACATCAGTCAGTGACAGAATAGTTTCACCACTCACCCAATGGTCCCTCCTGAAATTTGATAAGAAAATCTTACCAACAGTGCACACCCCTTACTAACTTAATTTCCTACAACTGGACATTCGTTTGAGTAACTGCATAACTAATATTTTGGGCTTTCTTTGTCCTTATGGTATATTTTCAAAACATTGGTAGAGTTCATAGTATATGTTACATAATTTGGTATACAACAAGAAATACAAATGTGTATAATAATCAAGATAATGTATTCTAACTTGACATCCACCTACCCTTGTTTAGATGTGAAGCTTTAATTTTCAAGATTCTTTCTGTACAAATGACAAGGTATGTGCATATGTATTAAGTACCTCCTTATGCTTTTTAAAAAAACTCACCTAGTAACATCTGATAAATGCACTGTAATAAAGAGATCTCTACTGTATGTCTGCTTTACTGGCCTGTTCATTGGACTATACCTTAGAAAGCAATTTCAAGGTGTTTGCACACACCTGACAGTGGTGAATGTAATCAAAATTCCTCTCAGCACAAGTCACATCGAAATAGAATTTCCAAAATATTAATCATTTTATTTTAAGCTGGTTAGCAGGTTTTCTGTGTTGGTGTGGATCATATCAGTTGTTTCCTGTCAAAAATTATTTTCGGTGCTCTAGACATCAAGGACTCGACAGGTGTCAAGAATGTGAGATGCCTTATGGATTTTGTTTTCCTTCTCAGTGAAATCTACACTCAGGTCTGTCACATCGTCCTTAATATGTTACCTGTCAGTCAGCAGGCTCAGGCACTGAGATCTGTCCTCTGAGGTTATTTTTACAGGACATATAGTGGTTTTCAGAAAAACATTGTTTCCAACAATTCAGTTTGGTTCTTATTTCCCTCATAGTCAAAATGTTTGTTCAGTAAATCAGTTCTCTGCAGCTGTTCATCCATCCATCCATTGTCTATACCGCTTATCCTGAATAGGGTTTGTGCGTGTGTATGTGTGTATGTGCATATATATATATATATAGCTATGGATATCCTAACTGCTACCTTCAAATAATAATGATCTGTGTTAGGACTGGACTAAAGTGACCACTAGTGAACAATAAACTATTTCTCTTTAACCCTTAGTAGTTCAGCTGCCACTTGTCAAAGCATTGGATTTTGAAGAAAAGAAACGGATACAGAAATGTACATTTTCTCAATTGTTCAGTTAATTCATTTTAAAGTATTCTCCAAGTGTTTGTTACTTAATGTCTTGACACTGCCATAAACATGTACAGACTGCTGAAAACCTCTGTGTGTATTGATAATTACTGATAACAATCAGCACTGATGTTGCTCTAGACATCAAGGACTCGACAGGTGTCAAGAATGTGAGATGCCTTATGGATTTTGTTTTCCTTCTCAGTGAAATCTACACTCAGGTCTGTCACATCGTCCTTAATATGTTACCTGTCAGTCAGCAGGCTCAGGCACTGAGATCTGTCCTCTTCCTTCCCTCCCTCCCAGTACAAAAAATAATATATATATGCTGTTATTTGAAATGATCACATTAATAATGACATATTAAGATTCATAATAACTATACTAATTAGATTAGAATTGAATGTAGGTTTGCGATAACCCAGTGTGACCACTGGAGGGCAGTGAACACCATTATAGACCTACATCTACAGAATGTTATACAAAATATACCCACCTTACCAATGAACCTTCAAAATAAAGCAGTTGAGGAAAAAATGTACTTAGTTACTTTCCACTGCTATAAGACCGATCTCCGGCTCTGGACTGTAGCAACTTTTGACAAGCAGGTAGACAGGAATACTCCAACATTTTTGGCAGAGAGTTAGCTGTTAGAAATTAGATATTGGTGCAGAAATAATCAGACACCAAACATATATCCAGACAAAAATGAGAATTGTTTTTAGACAAGGCTCCAGACAGGCCTAAGGTGTAGCTTGTAGGATGATGCAAATGAAGGGGTCAACCTGCAGGACAGAGATCGATTGTGAATAGGCTATTTTCATGACAGTCAGACACTGCAGATCACTGTTCACCCTCCTTTTCACTCCAACTAGATATCAGGTGGCCAATTCTCCATAGACTTGTTACCGTGGAAACAGCACCTTATGTATTTATAGACAGCAACTGACTAGACATAGAGAAGGGGAGCATGGGAAGGGAGACAGGAGACATGGACTGTGATACAGGTTTTCATTTAGCTTGGAGAACACATCCTGGGGAGCAGAGGGACGTGCTGTATACTTTTACTAAGGCTCTTTAATAGGAGGTAGTATAACCTCTCATCCTCACAGATACATCATCTCTCACTTTGCAGTAGCTGCTGGTTGCCCTTTATGCTGGAATTACAATGCTTCATGACCTGAGCTGGTAATATTTTAATTTGAAAGATCCTGCTTTGTAATCAAGCTTGAGCCGAGGTGATTCTTACAGCTCTGTGCCTCTAAATCACTTTCACTGGTTCAACACATTTGTTCTCTGCCTACATGTGCATTCCATCTTCTCTCCCATAATTTACCTGAATGACACACACATTCTGACCAAAGCTGAAATGACCAGAAATTATTCTACATTGTAGAATCACACCCTCCTCACAAAAGCAACATTGCTGTTGGCCTTTGGCAGGTGCTCTCTGTGCATCCATTAAATCTTATGTGTGACATCAGAGCACATTAACCTTTAATTTGCCTGACCATCATGTTTAATCTGCACCATTCCTCTTTGTGGTGGAAAGTGATTAAATACATTTATTCGAATGCTGTACTGAAGTACAATTTTGATTTTCAGTGTTTCCTTTTTATATTATTTATTCTTCTGTCCTACATCTCAGAAGTATATCTTGTACTTTTTACTGCACTGACCAGAAACTCAGACTGAACTGTCAGCAGTTGCAGTGTGGGTAATGTAGGCTCCAGGTTCCTTTAGTTCTGCTGCATCAGTGTGGTGCTTTTCGAAACCTGGTTCCCCAAACAGGTCAAGTAAACCCTCACAAATACAGAGAGAATAATATATTTAAAAATGTGACTGACGCCCGTAGTGTCTCATATCAGTTTTAACTTTGCCAGGTGGGACTGTTGAGTAACAATAAACAAGAAAAAAGCTTGTAGTAGATCTGTGATTTCATGTGTTAAATCTCATTATTTTATGTTTGTAGTAGTCATGTTTTCTTCAGTGATTATCTTTCTTTTCATCGCCATTTCACTGACATTAATAGTCACTTGCATTTCTTGGCATGCGGAAGTCACAGAAGGTGCTCAGCAGTGTTCCTGTGGCTGGGCTGGTATTTGAAACCCTGACCATCAACCCACACATGCCAAAAGAAACAGGGTTCATTGCTGATTACACCTTCCTAGACCAGTCATCTCTAGCTTTTCAAATCGCCATGGAAACACAGGATTTGTCCGGTTGTTTGGCAAAAGCGGACTAACACTGAGGCTATCAACTCTGTTTCATTAGACAGCTGAATCTGCGTTGCTGTAGTTGAAGAAAGACTGCTATGCATTTAAAAAGAACAGGGTTGATAATTTAATACAAAATCATTCCAGTAAAGGCGACCACCATTGTTTTGTTGTTTTGCCCATGTGGTATCTATAAAATCATTGGATTTGGGTTATAATAGGTTTGGGTTGTTAAATGGTGCTTGTTATGGGGCCCTGAAGATTTATGACAGTATGGCCTGATACCTATTTTTGGTGGCCAAATGAAGGGTCAAGCACCATTTAACCTGATCATAAAGCTTCCTTATAATGCTCACCTCTTTGGCACATTTAATTAGGCTGTGTATTGGTAACTGAGTAAGATTTCCAATGCAACAGGGTGAATGAAAGGTTTTGCAAAATAAATAAATAAAAGAGTGGGAATCATAAAATGCTGTCCATTTACCATTTAACCAGATAAAACAGACAAAAACACAGCAACATTAAATTCATGCAACGAACACACAACAACAAAACACCTTTTAATACATGCTAAGTGCACTTAGCAGGTTGGATTATTAATATGAAACGGAGAAAAACAGTCACACCCGACCTGCCCTGAGGTTCGGTGCATGCTGTGACGTATATCAGACGCTCCTTTTGAAATAACGCGCTCTATTCAGTCTGATGCTGTTCGCTCCTGTTTGGCTCACTGCCACTGGAAAGAGAGAAATATATTCATGTCTGCTTCGCCTGCAAACTCAGTATTTCGACTATTTCAGCTGTCAGCGCAAACGCCAATTCACGGCAAAATGTTGCAGTGTTCGTGGCCTAAGTGCAATATTTTTGTCAAACATCGGTGATGGCATGGCCTAAACTTTCAGACGCTTTGAACCAACTCAACCAGTTTGCTTCGGAAAACGACCCCCTGTTAGAAAACATTTGAACATCTGCTGTCCACATTCATGTATATGTAAGAGCCCACAAATAATTCTTAAATGATTTGGGAAACGCATATTTTCTCAAAGGGATATTATACATTTTTAAAATTGCCTGTAGTAAATTTTGGGGTGGCAAGTATGACTGGGCAGAGATTTGGGAGGGCAGGCCTATGATGTCCTTGTATAGCCCGATAAATTATATGCAAACCTTGTATTATTAATGTGTGTAAACATGTGTCACAGATAACCATTTATTTATACTCCCGTGCCTTCATTTGGTCATGAATTTAACATTTAAGCCATCAGGATGCTTATTGCAGAGGTGTCCTGAAGATAATTTACGGAAGAGCTGTTGTGCTGAATTGCAGATTAGATTGTGGAGGTGTAGCCTACTCAGTGGAGTTGGCATTAACTGAATCAGTTTCCAGTCCCTGTGTTAATTTTTCTTTGGTTGTTTGGCACGCGTATGCTGATGCTTTGTTTGAGCATTCAAATCTTTTACTTAAGTAAAAGTAACAGTGCTGCAGTATCAAAATACTCCTTTATAAATATTCTGAACACTGTTACTTCAGTGCTCTTACAGGGAGGCAGCGGATTAAAGTGTACTTAGAGAAATGAAAGTAAAAGTGGTCACTGTGCAGCAGAACACTGGATATTTTCTTTACCACACATATAGGTGTGTGTTAGTATGTTAATGTGCAGCACTGGAGCTTGTGGAGGTACTTTTAACTGCAGCAGATGTTGTATAAATGAATCATATTTTGTCTAAAATTTTAATACGTGACTAGTAACAACAAAAAGTAAATGTCAGTGGACCCAAAGTATTTACTTCTGAAATCAAGGAAAGTAGCAGAAAACATAAATAAGGTACATATTTATGCGCTTTAATATTGTGACATAGCACAATGTACAGTGTTTCGTTACAATCCATGGGGGTGATAAATCACAGAAAATAATTATTAATATAAAAATGTATTAATAAAACATTATCCCCTCACTAGATGTTCCATTCTTAATGTGTGAAAGTCATCCACAATCTGATGACAGTTCAAGTACCTCAAATTTGTGTTTAAAGAAGACATTTGATTAAATTAGCTTTTTAAAATAACAAAAAACAAAAACATGTCACTACTGTTTACAGGCTTAATGGCAGAATATTTCCTCATAGCTTGTCACCGTTGTTTTGTTGGGTGTTAGGGTTTTGGTTTCTAGTAGAGGCTAACATGTTTTGGCTTTAGGCGGATAAACGTGCTTGTTGTGTTGCACAAAGATAAGTCTATGGTTTCTGTCATTTTATATTCTATGTATGTTTATATGCTGCCACAGTCGGCTGCACTCTTTGCTGTAGCTTTAAGCCTAAATCCACATTTTGATGGTTATCTGTTGCAATGCATTTCTTAAGAAGAGGTGCTATGAATTTTTGTGTTTTATTTGCTTTACTTTTAATAATTAGTTGCATAGCTGATGTGTCTTAGCTAGGGGCTGCATCTCAGGTGGTTTGCTGACTTAAAATCTACATCAGCGAGCAGCTGATGCCCACTCCTCATACACCCTCTAACACATAGTAGATTTTTTTTGGCACACTCTGTATCTAATCCAGTTTTTAGCAGATGTTTAATATTGTTCTCTGTGAGTTGGTGTACTGAATGTGGCTCACTGGTGCCAATAAACATTTTTCTCTATTCCTTCCACTAGAAATTGGTTCATAAGTGCATTAGCAGCAGTGACACTGCTGGATTTCAGTGAAGTTTGAAATGGTAGATGATTAATGTCTGTCATATAATTGGAGCAGTCCTGGTTCACTGTGGCTTAGCAGACATTAAGATGGGTTATATCAATCATTGTGGACATTTAGGCATATACTTTACCTCTCAAGCGTTTCTCCCCTGTTCTCACTGCACTGAATTACACTGAATGACCAGTGTCATTGGATGATGTTCTGAAGGTTACAAGACATTTGCAGCTGCACATGAAGTGCATCATGCATGTTGAGAAGTGCAGGTTGCAAGATGATTGCTGTCATGACCACCTACCTCACATACAATACCTCTATCCCCTTACTGGCCAGGTTGTGTTCTCATTGACCTTCCTTCCCAGCCCCCTCTAATAACCTCAAACGGCCAGGTCCCACTGAAATGAGGGCAGATCTGCCGAAGGGTTTTTGTTGTATGAGCTCATTCAGCTGAGAAGGAGAGAGGGAAGGAGGACAGTCAGGACAAACTAGGTTCTTTAACTCCTTAGGGACAAACAAATGTTTCAAGAGCACAACTTTAAATGATATCTGAGCACTGAGCTGATAATTGACTCTGCAGTATGGTCAGTTTCAAAGCCAACAATAGAACGGCAGACATCATTTTATTAGAAAACATGCGGCAGCATGTGCACCACAGAACTACTTACTCAGCAAGTTGCACCTCTGCAATGAACAGCGTCCTTCTTGTAAAAATATATAACCCCTGAGGCAAAACATACTGTCCACACCTCCTCATTTCCAGTATTGTTTTTCAACAATGTATCAGATAGTACTGTGGTAAGCCGTTTCGCAAATGATGCAGGTCACTGCAATTATCTCAGTGTGACAACTGTAATGCCCTTGGGCTGATAATCTATCTGCTGTACTGAAGCTGTTTTATGTTTGTTTGTGTGTTTACCAGCTGTATGTAGAGATACAACATGAAATCCAACCACAAAACAGTGGCTAAAAGGAGTAATGCAATTAAAAATTAGCACAGATTGGTTATCACATGTGCAGGCTTGTTGTGAGAGGTGTTCTATGTCAACATACTATGTATATCGCACTGAATGGACAACTGAAAAAGCCAAAGCAGGATGTAAATAATGGATGCTTACTGCTTAACATGTTACAGATAAATGAAATTCATCGCGTTTTTTTGTTCCTCTACAATTAGCGTTTGCCAAATGCATGTGTTGAAGTGAAAGAACATTTTTTCTGGCTCGTGAAGATAAACTTGGAATTTTTTAGATGATGGAGTTGAATATGATCACCTGAATGCAACATTGGTTTTGGTTTTCTGTGAGGCTAAACATATCTTATTTGTAGAAGGTTTTTCAAAGAATATATTTTAAAAGCTTATGAAGGCAGCCCCAAGCTAAAGGGTCCTTTAGCTGTGACTGAGGCTAAGTTGCTTGTTCAAGTGCATATAAGTGCTAGAGTAAAATAATTCAAATAATGATTTTTTTTTTAGTGGTGTTTTATTTTTATATTGAATAAAGAGTTCATGGATAGATGTTAGGGTGCAGATACATGGGTTAAATAATATATAATAGTATCAATTTAAAGTTATCACCTTTAATTAGCAACCATCTCCAAAATAGCCCCAATTTCCTCACCAACCGTGTTAGAAAATGTCAGTGGTCACAGCGAGTGTAAGCTCCTAAAATAAGTCCTGTGATGTAATTAAGGTACTGATCAGCAAGGCCTCTGCAGGTTTGTCATTTTGTGCCTTAGGTTAAGTAAGATCATTATTGTTACCACCTTTTTAATTACCTATGCCAAGGAGCTCATGTTTTTACTGGCGTTTGTTGGTTCATTCACAGCATAACTCAAACAATTATGAATTGATTTTGAGTGATCTTTTGGAGAGGCAGGGCAGAGCAACTGATTAGATGTTGGTGCTGATCTGGATTGTCATCCAGATCCAGGATTTTTTAAAGGATTCTACACCATTGTTAGATAGGGCCAATTTCCATAATTTTGCTTTTGATTCCATACATAACGCATACAATGCTTGGACAAAAATTGTACAATAACATCCACATACTAGAGTATGATCTGGATCCAAGTATTATGGATCTGCAGATTCAGAATGTTCAAATTTATAGTGCTGACAGAAAACTCACTGCTGTGGGACAGCAAACAGATCAAACTAAGAGGGTGTCAACAGAATTGACATTTCTTCTAAAATTAATGAGATAGATCCTGAAGAAAACCACCATTATCGAAATATTTACTTGTAAAACTTTAAAATTAATAAGGATCTCACTGTGATTTAAAATGCTTGGGATAGATTTTACAGTCATGATGGTTAGACTATTGTGGGAATATTGAGCTACCTTGGTGGAGGTTTGTGATCTCTGAATTATTTTTATTTATTTATTCATTTATTTGCTATAAATTGCAAACTCCTCTTAGTGGACATAATTGTTACTACCAGTACTGCATATGTCCCCAGTTGCTATCCATGCAGGTGGCGGGCCCATAGAGTGGCAGCTATTAAGCCCGTTTTCCATCACCTGGTACTGGCCTAACTCGATTCAACTCTACTCGCTTTTGGTACTGGGTGCTTGGTTTTCCACTGCAAATGGTCCCCTCTCAGTGTAGCTGGTTGTCATAGCGACACTGCATTACCTTGCCATGTCATCATCAGCAACCGACACAGTAACAATGGAGGGTATCAGAGGTATGCTGTTCTTGATTCTCAGTATGTGGCTGTTTTTAGTTAGTACAGTAAAGTAGCTGTTAGTGTTAAATAATGTTGCTTTTAAAAATGGTACTTTCTTTGTTCCAGGACGTCTCGCACATTGATGACGCAATTTCTTTGACCAATCTCTACTCTCCAGTGTCACCTTTTGGTAGTCACCTTTGCTCGCTTGGAATCTCAATGGAGGTGATACCAAAAATTCTCCCAGGTACTATCCCCCACATTTGACTGATGAAAACATAAATAAAGCGAGTTGAGCTGGTACCAGGTGGTGGAAAAGGGGCTTTAGTCAAGGCCTGGCCAACAGATGCCTACCAGTGACCTCCCCTCCCAGGTCTGGCTCCAGGTGAATGCTCTGGTTTCCCTAATCTAGGTGAGGTGACACAACTCCAAAAAGTCTGATTCATTAGGGTCAGAATCATCTTTAATTGCCAAGGATACAAAGACAATTTAAAAAGCCCTTAATGACAAGGCTCCATCATATCTTAATTAAAGACCTCATAGAGCCTTATCATCCCAACAGAGCATTTCCTCTCTCCCGTAGTGTGTCCCCTCTCTCTCCCTGTACCTTTCTGTAGGTTGCCCTGGCTCTGGAGCTCTACGTCTCTGATGAGCAGTCTTGTTGTGTCCTGTTGCTTTTCTTCTTTTCTCTCTCCTCTATCCACTCACCCCACCCGGTCAAGGCAGAAGGGCGCCCACCAAGAGCCGGGGTCTGTCAGAGGTTTCTTCCTCCCCAATGTCGCCAAGTGCTGCTCAGGGGAGATTTGTTGGGTTTTGCCTCTGTAATATAGTGATAACAGTAAGGTCTAGACCTTACTTTGTAAAGTGTCCTGAGATGACATTTGTTGTGATTTGGTGCTATACAAATAAAATTTGATTGATGGAAGTATGTTTGAACATACAGGAATTTGACTTAGATACAGAGGCTCTCAATATGTTGTAAGGCGGCAGGAATAGAAAATAACAATGAGAATAAAAAGTTGAGCAATAAAAATGAGAATAAACAGAGGAAATGTGTGCAATCAATAATAGGAAAGGAATGAGAGGGAAAAAGTCTTTTATAAACATATATACATTACAGCAAAGGATTTTTCAGACTGATTTATACTGTGGTTATATTTACAATTAATTGCACTGGGGTGGCTGCTGTGTCCAGTCATTCAGTCATGGGTCCTTTGAATTGCACTTTGTCTGGTATTTCCCCATTGGAGGAATTTGTCTTGGGAGACTTTGCCCTGGGCAGCACAGCTCCCAGGATCATCAGAGCCCTGGAGTTTAGAGCTTTTAATCTAAGTCAGTTCCAGTCAGATTTGAAAATCCAGCATTTAGTGATCCAGGCAGATTTTATCCCAGTATTTCACAGCAATTCAGGATGAGATCACCCTGATCCAGACTGAAATTTTTCAAGACTGCCATATATTGCATAACAGTGTTTTAATGGTACCTATCGCCACCTAGTGGACATAAAAACAACATAAGACAGACAGCATAGCAATTCAGAGCCATTTTAATGATAAAAAATAATGTTTTCCAAATACATAACACTTGCTTAAAATCATAATGTCCTTGCAATAAAAAATAATGACTCCATCCTGCTGATGATCCAAGCGCACCTGTGGCTTTTCCTGTAAATGAGAGACTGAGTGTTTGTGCAATGTGAGATGCTGTTGTCCACAGTTACATTGGAAGGTTGATCAGAGATAATGGACTTGTGCTTTTTTGTTGAAGATACTTTTTGTTTAATCAGAATTACATTTGTGATTGAGATCATTTTAATCATGCACCTATTATTTGGTTGAATACACTGTTCTGAGAGGTATGCAAGGGGCCACTGCAAATGTGACAAAAAGAAATTTATCAGCCATATAAAGGCTACAAAGGTTGTATTATTTCAAACTACAAATTTATCACTACATGTCAAACTTACCATTTCATTCATATTGTAACCTATTCTATAAATTAACTGCACAGTACACTTTCCTCTCGTAATCTACTAGAAATCCACCCCTCTGGTGGGATCAGGATAATCCAGAATTTTTGGATCAAGCTGATCCCAATCCTGTGGTTTTGTTTTGAACTACCTGTTTTGAGGATTTGATCCAGAATAAAGTTGGGATTTGATTGTCTGAGCCAATCTGATATCAGTGATCTCAATCCAGTTTTTTGGTTTTGAACTCCCCAAAATTCAATTTTGCTCCACTTAGATAGGGATTACAACTTGTGAATTGCTGGCACACAAATACCTCTATGCATTAAGGTGATCGGAAAGGGTATAACTCATAATAGCATAAAATATAATTAATATGTTTGTGCAAAGTTTTGTTGGCTCGCTTTTAGCTCAGATGGACAGGCTGATGTATCCTCCCTGAGCCTGTAACCACCTAGACATGATGGACTGTGTAAGTCATGAGCAACCTAACCATATATTATTCATCACTCTCATCATGAAGAGGCCCTTCATCCTCTTTCATCTCTCCATCTCCTGGCCTTTTACTTTCTTCCCCCTCTCATTTTTTAAAACCATCAGCTGCCATTAGCTACTGTAGCAAAGAACAGCCTCACTCTGTTTGACAGCAGAACTCTGAAACTCTTTTTCATTCACAATATGTGATCATTTCCAGCAGCCTGACTAGTTTTTCCTAATTTCACTCCAACAGTTTGCCTTTCCCAGCCATATGTAGCTCATTTTTATTCTCCTATGTTTAAAAAAAATCAGATACAATGTACAGTATATGATTAATTTTTTGTATATTCTTGAGTAAATGATATAACATTGGCAACTGCCCTAATTGTGGGCTGTGATTGTGGGTGACTGGAGGTGACAGCTGCCAGGATTCAGAACAGTAATAATTTAAGCTTGCAAACAAGCATCCATCAGTACAGAGCCACAGGCCAGAGTGATGCTGAGGTTGCCTTCTCATTGCATCCTTCTCGTCATTCTTACCTGCCGCTGCGCTCTGGTTGCCATGCCAATCGGCTGCAATCTTGCCTCAGGCTCAACACATCTTCATCATTAGCTGTTGCCACTAGGGTATATTTCAAATGTTCACTCTTGTCTCTCCCTTCCGCTCACACTCTCTTTCTCACACCACCTTCCCCCAATTCCTGGTACAGTAGATGCTTCAAGCATTTCTCCAGCTGCTCCCTGCTAGCTCAGCTGCTAACCCCACATAAGTTCATGTCACTGAACTCCACTATATTACCACATCATGAGATGTGTTCTAGGCATGCAGCAATGCAGTGTACTATCTGTGTCTTTAAGAGAGAGAGAGTATATTGTGTATTTGGGAGGAAACAAGGCATGGAGCGGGCAAGTGAAAGAGACTTGGTGAGGGAGTGGGAATTTATCATGGGCACAATTTGTGCTTCATTTTAAGCTGTGTGCTGAGCATCCTTGCACTAGCACATGCAGTTTCAAAGCTCAACCTGCTAAATTGTACGCTCTCTCTTGGTCTCTCTCACTCTCTCTCTCTCTCTCTCTCTCACACACACACACACACACACACACACTCAGGCGCTCCCACCCAATTTTACCCACACACACATACACTCACGTGCTTGCAGTCACACACGCGCAGTGCTGTCAGGAGCGCTTTTGCTGGACCACAGCCATCTCGTGAAGGAGGTTCCAGCAGAGGGAAGAAAAAGCCTGAGCGAAGGCAAGACAAAGGGAAGGAGGACGACAGAAGGAGAGGAACGAATAGGATCGCAGGGACTGGCAGAAGCAAGGAGAGACCCAACGCTTTGTGAAGAACAGAAAGCAAGGGACAAGAGGAGGGAGGAGGAGAGAAGGAAAAAAGAGGAAGGGGGAACAGGAAACGAGATCACTTTCAGCTGCAGCGGTCCGTGTCGCAGCATGGGCAATGCACCATCTCAAGGCATGTCAACCTTATCTCCATGCATACTTGTGTAGCAGTTTTTTTTATTCAGTGTGCTGTGCTATCCAACCAGCTGGCTGTCCTCCTGTCACACTCTGTGAAAGCAGTGGGTGGGGGTTGGGCTGAGGGGTCGTGGAGCGTGGCATTGCTTGTGGAGAGTGATGCTTTAAGGTAGCATCATTTGATGGGTAGTAAGTTAGGAATGAGGTGCCCGGGGAGAGGCATACAGGGATGTTGACTATGAGGACGAGGTGCCGGAAACACTGGGTGGAGGCACCATGTGCGGGAGCAGCAAGTAATTGGAGGGGGCTGGTGTAGGGCAGGTGGTGCTGGTGTGTCTATTGGACTGCAAAGAGTGAAAGTGTGATGGGTATATGTGTGGTTGCAAGTGACACTATCAGACACATGGGTGACCTCTGGGCAGTGAAGTGCTCCAAGGGGGCACTGTGTGTGTGTGTGTGTGTGTGTGTGTGTGTGCGCGCGCGCATGAAAGACAAGATAGTGGAGAAACAAACTGAAATAAGCCAAAAAAATTTGCAGATTTACCTTGTTGAGGGATGGGATTGTAAATAAATGGATGACCGTGTGGGTCAACTCCTTCATGTGATGGTGTCTCTATTTCCCTTGGGCCTCCAGCTTTCCTTTTCCTTTCCCTTTATTTTTCTTTACATTTCCATTTCCCTCTCTTTTACAATCTATTTGGTAAATATCACTTGTAAGATTTGCAACTTCAAATGCTGTGCTTGAAAATCAACTGAAGGTCCTTGATTCCTGGTGAGAGGCAGCTATCTGTTGAGATGTTAAAGAGTATATATGGTATTTCTCAGTGCAGTGTGTGTGTTTGTATTTGTGTCCAAGTGGACAGAAGTGGGGGGGGAAATTATGTTGAGACATGTTGAAACACACATGAGATTGAAAGGCTTCCCTGACAGGCAACAGAGGGAAGCTATTTGGTATCAAGATGCAAATAAATAAAGAAGAAGAGAACCTGATAAATGCTGACTTTTGAGGGAGAGGGGAAAAGCTGCACAGCCTGGGGAATTCATCCACTCTCCCTCTCTAACTCCTCATTTTCCCTCACCTGTTTCTCCCCCCTCCCCTTCATCCCTTGCTTGCCTCTCACCCAGAGACAGTTTAGCTACTGGGAAAAAGGAACAAGACAGGGCACATACTGTATGATATGAAAGAGGGAAAAGAATGGAAGGAAATTTGACAGAACAAAAGACAAAAAATGTGCTGGCTTGTAGATGGACAGGTAAGTTGCGATGCTGACGTTTTGCTGAGGCTAGCAGCAGCAAAATTCTCTTGAGTGTCTAAATAAGGTCATTACATGGAGTGATTACAAGAGCCCAACAGTGGAATAGTAAACAGCTCTTTAAGTTTGTTTACTTGTGAGCTTCTTGCCTTGTGTGTTTGGTGTTGCGAATATTGGCACCCTGATCTCTCCACTGCCAAGATTTTGGCTGCTGCTTTTTTGCTGGTGACCTTTGGAAGTTTTTATTTCTCCAATCTGATATTTGATTTCTCTTGTCAGATGCTCTTTTAGGTCTCAGTAGGAAGAGGAAATTGGTTTGAGGTTGAGGTAAAACCAGACTAAAGCTGCAGTGTCATGAGACCCTTTACACCGACCAGTGTTCTGGGCATATTGTTTTATTTTTTCTTTATCACTATAAAGCTTGTCCTTTGAGTTCTGCCTGTACATGCTCTCTGCTTTAGGGGCTTGTATGGATTAGACTGACTACAGAGACACAGGTGTATTTTATGTAAAAACAGAACAGAGTTGGTTAAATACTGGAACAATGAGATTCTTTCCTATAGAAGCAGAGAGTAGGTTTGAAAAATTTGCTGGAATAGTGGATTTCCAGATGCATAGAAGTGCAGTAATCAAGATGGTACCGGTACCACTTTAACTCTGTGCAGCCAAACACTACTCTAATAGTGAGTCAGGAATTTGCCAACCCAAACTGAGCTTTGTCAAGTTGAGCAGTAAAGAAATATGGCATTTACATATGCTAAGTTAACCATGTCATCTCACTGCAAATAAACCATCTTTTTAAGCTCATTAGAGTTGTACCAGTTCACCCTGCTAGGCTAAACCATAAAGAACAGATTAAGCAGAGTGAAACATTAAACCCAGTATTACTCTGCCGGAGAGTTAATACTTATTGTAATTTTGCCATTGTGCAGAGACGGCAGACCCTGCTAGCTTTATACCTCAGTGTTATACCTTGCATGTTCAGTTGAAGTTTATGTCAACATGCATGTCTGTCTATTTCTTGATCCTTTCTATTGAGGCAAAACAGTGTCTGGGGGGAACTGTAGTGTTGCTGCTATACTGCATGTTGAAGTGATATTATACTGTATGAAAGGAGAATGTTGGCAAAGACATGAACATGGCAGGGGTGCCCAGTGACATGGAGAAGAATAGGATGATAGAAACCCAATTCAGTACCATTTGGACTAAGACCTCTTGACCACTGTATCCTGCTATATTTTCATGTATTAGATTCTTGTGTAGAGGATTTAGCCTTGACGTTGGTGCAGACTTGTGGGCAGAACACTCAGAGCCGCTGGGTGGATATAGGAGGAGGATTAGCCTTTGAATACTTTGTTTAAATGTGTAGTCATATTTCAGTCTGACATTGATAGATTTCATATTTCCACCAAACAGATGATGCTACATAAAGATAGCATTAGGGGGAAGAAGAGGATAAAAGCATTTCTGATAGTATAATAGATTTTGTTTTCAAACCGGCTGAGCTTTGCTGGACTGTTTACAGTCTTTTCATTTCAGAGGACAATACTGAAAGCAGTAGGAAGGTGGACTGTACTGGGTCATGTCATCATGTGCCTGTCATTAATTTATCTAAAATATAAGGCTGAAGCCTCAAATGAACCATATGATATCCATGCATTGGTTGAAGACCATTTAAGTGTGTATCAGATCTCGACAGGTCTTGATCATTTATTATCAAATCCCCAGTTGATCAAAGCTTTTAAGCATCTGTTATTAAAAACAGCATGCAGTGTGGATCGCAATATGTTTGTGGAGTCATTGTTTTGTATTTGTACACCTGCTTATTCCCCAGGTCGGTGCTACACAAAGCCCCATGAATACTGCCTTGTGATTGGCTGATGATGATGCAATGTGGTATGGCAGAGGAGCTGCATGTTTTATTTATTTATGAAGTAACTGACCCTGCTGGGAATAGTGCTGCCATTATTGTAGTGATATCAAAGTAAATCAGCTAAACAAAATATCAACACAACATACAGGTGCCACACGATACGTCGCACAATCTCCTGAAAGGGGCAGAGAACATAACGACTGTGTGATGGGAAAATGCCAGAAGTCTCTGTCCAAATCAGCATGCTATTCCTTATGTTAGGTTTGATTCATGCAGTGTCCTTGTGACAGTGAGTTGTGAATGCACTGGGCTTTGAGCTCACATATGTACAACCACATGTGTGCAAATATGTACTTGGTATCAGTGTACAGAGGGGGAGTGACATACATGTGACATGTGGGCATTGTAGGAAAAGAAACTGATTAATGCATGCTTCAATAGAGTGTAAATGTTTTGTGAAAAATTGGCGACCACATAGCTGAGACCATCTCCACATCATTCAAGGCTCTTTGCACTTTACCACAATGCAAACTGAGTTGGCAAGTCAAAAACCATAAGCTTTCAAAGTCATTAATGATTATTACATGGATTTCTCAAAGGTCCTTGTTTTCATGTCACAGATGTGTGCATGCTAGGGTCGGACATCTGTGTGTAATGATGGATTGAAAAATATAGGCTATAAATGTAATTTTTGTATGTGCAAATTATGGCAAAACCATTGCAAATGTATTTTAAAACCTTTGTTAAGATGAAAAAAAATCTTTCTTTATTTTCGTTCAAGTTTCAAAAAAATTTTGAGAAGCTACATTTTCCAGGAAGTCTGACCTGATTCTGAAAGTCACTCTCTTAAATGTTATTTCACTTATCTATGTAAAAAATATCCAGCCAAACATGTCATGCTTGGAGAAATTGTTCTTAAAAACCTCAGACTTTAAGAACAAAAAACATGAAATTGTTGCACATTTTATTTAGGAATAATTTTTCTGTATTATTTATAGTTTAGTTTATATTTTGACCTCAGGTTTTCTTCATATTTCACTTTTCTGTTTAAAAGAGTTTTGTTGTGGCCCTAGAGTACATGTAAGTAAACAGTTCTACCTCCACTAATGGAGAACATTTGCTAAATTATTAGGAAGCTTCAATTTGCTTGGCCAGTGTGATATTCACTCTATCAAGCAAATCTGGTGTTGGCTATGACATTACTGATGCACATTAGACAGTGTTGTTGTCAATGAACGTCTAAATGTCTAAAAATAAGCATCTCTCCTATCAGTTTCATTCATGGCAGACTGCAGAGTTTTTTTTGCCTAACCTTACTGCATAAAAATGATTCTTCTGGGTTCCATGCAGTGAGACATACAGATTTAAAAATTTTTGAAAAAGAGGGCACTGGCTTGAGATCAGTATTCAGTATCAGCAGAT
>NW_018127965.1:202305-202965 GCF_001952655.1 Monopterus albus
CTAGGTTGGAAGAGATTTAGGTGAAGTGGAAATATATTTATGCACAAAAATCTACATGCATGTTGTTGCATTTGCTTTGATATGAAGTTATACTTGTTTTTGTCCAATAGTACAAAAGTCAACAAGTCCTCCAAATTAAATGAAAAACCTAATTTCTGTCCATACCCTCATTAAAGTATTTTCTGATCCAGTGCCACTATCAGAAAAACTGCAACATTTTTCTGATTACATTACATTAATCAAGTCAATGATACAGCAACACTATGGTAAAGGGTTGGTCTGGTTTAATCACAAAAACAGCTTGGCTAGGTTTAAGGAAAAATCATGGTTTGGGGTAAAATAACTGCTTTGTTAAAGTTTGGGGCCCTTTACCCTTACAGCTGTCATCTTCAACATCCACCCGGATAAATGACCTCCTCCTCCTCCTTACCCAAGCTTAGTTGTGCTCTATAACAGCATCGTCTTATTTCATCCTTTGCTCCCATCATAATTAAACATGCTGTTGTTTGAGGGGACAGTGTGAAATGATGCTGATGCTGTTGTTGTTCTTTTGGAAAAACATTTTAGAAGAGTATTTAAATCTATAGGTACAACCTTGGATCACTTTCAACTTATTGTCAAATCCATGTATAACTGTCATCCAGCTGCTGTCTGTTGTCG
>NW_018127965.1:203045-207207 GCF_001952655.1 Monopterus albus
TTAGATGGTCAGCCTTTTCTTAGATGACCGAGGTGGCCGCGGCTGCTAAGTTAAAACTCTAAGAAGAGCAGGAAATGACGGTGAAATCATTTGTTGCATTCTGTACGGCATGATCCCTGAACTGACTGCGCAGTGGGTACAAAAGGCCAGTATTTACTTTATTATCCTCTAGACTTTCCCTGCTCACAAAGCGCTAGTTGGTCCACAGTGAAATGTTTGAAAAGTCTTGCAGCCCTAATGTGCTCTTTGAAAGCCCCAGCCTGTGAGTCATAAAAACAACTTGTTGTGTATTAAGGTGTTATGTAGTGAGACATACCAAAATGGGCTCTAAATCAACAGTGCTGTAGCTTTCTACTGACTGTTTTAGAGTGGTAGAAAGCTACTTTGTGCTCTAGCAGGAGAAAGAAAGAAAACATCCATGATATGTTAGACAAATGATGGGAATAAGACATCCTGGGAGATTAGAGATACAAAATTCAGATAATCCTTTTCTTGGCTGTTTGTGAGTTTATTAATCGGTTAACATGCACCCTACCAGTAACTATTAGACTGCTTGACAGTTTTTGAAAGCAGCATCTGTTTCCTTCTTTAGTGACAGTTGACAACGTTTTCAATTCTCCTCTCCTTCCATATCTACCCAGCCTATGGCAATCAGCATACACATGATAGACAGCGTGCACAGTGATCCCATTCTGTTTTCAGAAGGCTGACATCTTACTCATTTATGTTCATCCAGTATTTTTGCTGAAATTAGACATCGACTTATAAAACCTGCCTGTGGTAATTTTAAAAATGGACTTTGAGGGCATTGTATGTGTATGTGTGCATATAAAGTTTGTTTTCAGTTAGTTGAGTCCTCAAGTGCACTCAGATGTTTCTGTTGCTGATTGACTGAATCAGTCTCCTGATTCAAACCTGCTGCTCAAAATGGAGGTTTCTGACTTCTAGTCCATTTACATGAGTCATGTTTTAGTAACCAATGCAATCATTAACCTTTGGCCAGGTTATGGAGTAGTTTAACATTATACATGCTTCTTTGCTTTCTTGTCAGGAAAGAGAGTGTTATCACTTTTTGTACAGTAAATGTAAGTCTATAGCAAGCAAGAGGTTGGTGCAGCCTATCATATAGAATGAAAACAGTGGGAAACAAACAACCAGCCTGGCTTGGTTTAACAGCTACAAAATCCCTTCTAAGAGCTCCTCCAAAGGTCAGAAACTGTGGCCTTCCCAAAATGTTGAACTGTACTGTAACACAGTTTTTGCTAGTGGTGTTTTTTTGGCTCAGCCATGTCACATCAAGCATCTTGCAATGCTGGAATTCTGTTTACACCCTCTGGAAGAGGAGCTCCCTTAGAGTTATTTGTTAGTTTTGTTGTTAGCCTTGTACATCACTACACTACAACAAAACATCTGAAACTGACTCAGTATGCATAGGCAACATCCTGCGTTGGAGCATGTAATCTTCCTCAGCTTGTGACTGAAGGTTTTCAAGACTATTCTGCAGAGGAATTCTTGGTTGGGGTGTGTTTGTTTGGTGCTCAAACATATACAGGTGGCTAGATGGTCTCCCTGTAGACCTTTCTTCAAAACAGTCATCACTTGAAAATACACTTGACAGTCAGTGGGGTGGTATCCACTAATAACGAACCTTCATGGTGGAATCCTGTTCACCGTTGATGCTGGACCCTGGTATGGTGAGGCCAGTGTTGTCCAGCTTAGCTACTCCCTCTCATCATTCTGTGTTGCTGGCTTCTATGTGAGGTGTCAATGGTCCACGCCCTAGAGCATCTTAATTAAAACACAATTAGTAACAAAAAATCATTCTGATTTTCATGTACATTCCTAGAGTGCTCCAAATACTGTAGGATGTGATGCTCATTCTTGCACCTGTCTGGAGAAATGTCTTGGACAAGACTGTCAGGTTTGGCTACATTGTTAGCTTCATTCTGTCTGGCTGCTGGAAGCCCAAGGTCATGGAAGGTTGCCAGTAGGTCCAGGCTCTTAACTTGCTTTTGCAACTTCAGATAGTTGCTTGCAAATAGACTGTTGGCAGGAATGTATATAGGCCTTTAGCGGATGGACACTAGATGACCTCAGACTCTTCAACCAAGGCTGCCAGGACTGTACAAGGGGTTTCTATGGAGGGTTCATTATGACCAAGGGCTGTGGCAGCTTGTGTGTGTGTCCTTTACATCCTAAGTAATATTTTGTGTCATGAAATGAAAGCATAAGCAGGCACAACTGATAAAAATCATGTTATCATTGGATCAGATCATCAAATGGATTCTCTTCTCTCTGTGTTCCTTACCTGGTATTTTGTTGTACCTAAATTAGCAACATGCATACTCTGCTTTTATTATTTAGTAGGAGAAATGGGGCATATAGTGTCATAATCAAATACATCTGCTTCCTTCCTGCACAGGTCAGCAGTAGTCTAAACATAGGAGATGCATATCATATTGCGCTGTTCTCTTTTCCGCAAGGTTGTGTTTTCTTACGTAGGCATGTTTTTGTGGTTGATAGTAAACATCTAAAACCAGGTAAATGCTAAAAGAGGTCAGAGAAAGTTGAAGTGAATTTTACAAACTCTTGGGTGTAGGTTGGAGTGCATTTCATATTAGGGAGAGTCTAATTTAGGTTCCATTTCAGATGCCTCCAAGCTAAAAGCTCATTTCTGGCATCTGCATTTTTTTTCACAAAAAATGCTGAACTCTGACATAAGTGAAAAACTTAAAAAAGAGGAAACAGTCATACTCTAAAAAAGGAGAGTTGGAGGAAATAAAGATGCTGATCCTAGTAAGATGCTAAAAGAAGCAGTAATAGTTTTTGTTCCTCTCACTCAAATGGTTTCCTCTTATGTTCTCCGCCCATCATTTCTAATTTTCGTTCCCAAGATGTTCAGGCAGGAATACAAAACAGGCGGCAGAGACTCTGATGATTTGGGAAGATTAGCCTCCTTCTGTTTCTGACTGGATCCAAATATCCCTCATCTTATTCTGATCCTGGTCTCAACAGACTCCTTCACCATCTCCCTCTGTGCCCTTTTTCTCTACTTGACACTCTATTTAAGTAAAGGTTGATTTAACAGACTGTAACAAGAGATTTGGTATCACTTTGTGAATTGCAGTATCAAACATGTGTGCAATGCCTAGTGCCTTGCCAGCAATTTAGATTTCCATCTTCGCTCTGTGTCAAGTTAACATTTGAACCTCCATCATATTTACTGTCAGACGTGTTCTAGTCTGTCTCTTAAATCACTCGTTCATTTCACTACATCCATATCATAGCACCTGTGATGCTCCCGTTCATGTACGTCTCAGCAGTAAGGGCTGTGCTTTGTGGATTGCTATTCATTTCCTTCCATTTTCCCCCACTAGGAGCTACCCTTCTCACAAGGAAACCAGTTCCCATGTTTGAATACACGTAATGACTTGTAACAGTAGATTGACATGCTTTTTACTAGTCCAGTTGAGCTTAAAAGATGAAAAACGGGGATCACTGCAGTCACAAAAACTGTAAGTGAAATCCATGCATGAGGTCAAACCCACTGCCATAAACTATTAGAGCAGTGAGTATGAAAAAGCCAGACCTGCGTTCTGCTGAAACAGACCTGTATTGCTCTGGTTCATCTGATGCTGCCTGTATTTTGTGTCTCCTGGTTAATTTTAGCTGGGTGGCACCCATTAGCATTGGTTAGAAGCATTAATGGGAAACCAAAGGCTCTAACATAGTGCATGACAAGCATTTTTGAAATATAGCTCAGTGTGCATTGACGATTTGATTTGATTTGATTAATTTATTCTTTCAAGCATATAAAACAGTTCATATAACACCCATTTTTACACACAATCCAATATCAATTTGCTTATACCTAATACATGCTTGAATGGAGTAGGAAGAAGTCAGACTTATCCAGTCCTACCCCATGACATCATCTTACTATCATTGGTTTGCAAGCAATAAATGATTCACTTTTGCACACACACACACATTATACTAAAAAGAATATAACAGTGTTAACATTCTTAAATCACACAATTGATATACTAAAGAATGGTTACAAAATATAATCATTGAGCCTGTTCTTGCATATATCTTGATTGACACACACCTTTATATTTACGTTTGAACTCGTCAATTCTATTACTATTTTTTAAGTCCA
>NW_018127965.1:207370-210760 GCF_001952655.1 Monopterus albus
GTCTTATATCCCACTAAATCGAAAAATTTTAACAATTTAGACTGTATGAAAGCTACATTGGTGTGATCCCTATACCCCATCTTATGCACACTTCTTATCGCTCTTTTTTGTAATATATATACAATGGTTGAAGTGAGCTTTTGTATGTGTTTCCCCAGTTTTCAACGCCATACTCTAAGTATGGTAGAATCAATGAGGAATACAAAATGCGTAGTGCTTTCCCGTCCAAAATATATCTAACCCTTGCCAATATCGATATATTTTTTGCTATTTTGTGCTGAACATATCTGATATGCGATTTCCAGGAGAATTTGTCATCAACTATGACACCTAGAAATTTAATTTCATATACTCGTTCTATATTAGCTCCCCCAATTTTCAATTGAAGTTCATTATCTAGTCTACGATTCCCAAATACCATAAATTTAGTTTTATCCAAATTCAGAGATACTATATTACTGTCACACCATTTCTTTATCTTCTCAAGTTCCTGTGTAACCCATCCAGATAGTTGCTGTAGGTTTTCACCCGATGCCCATATGGTAGTGTCATCAGCAAACAAAACCATTTTCACTAAATCAGAAACCTTGCATATATCATTAATGTATAGTATAAATAATTTAGGTTCCAAAACAGAACCCTGAGGCACTCCACATACAATGTCCAGCTCACTTGATTGGTATTCACCCAACTTCACAAATTGACGCCTCTGTGTCAAGTAACTTCTAATCCAGTTTAAAACCATTCCTCTGATCCCATATTTTTCTAACTTGTCCATTAATAATTCATGATTGATTGTGTCAAATGCTTTTTTTAGGTCAATAAATATTCCCATCGTGTATTTCCTCTCATCCATAGCACTTGTTATGTCCTCCATTAGCTCAGTAATGGCCAGGGATGTCGATCGGTTCGACCTAAAACCAAATGATGAGCAGAGGTGTTTTGTGAAGTGTAGTGAGCAGTAGGTGAGAAAGAGAAGGCGGGAGGAAAATGGCTGTGCTGACTGAATATGACTGGATGGGTTTGCTTGGATTTGTGTGCAGCCTGGTTATTCTTGCTGGTGGTCATGTGTCACTCATTGGTCAGAATTTCAGCAGCAAGAATTTGCCTTCTAATGTCTGACCTTGTTCAGTAGCAGGAGCTCTGTTGAGGACTACACACAGAGGTAATCAGTGCCAATGACAGAGCTTTGCCTGTAGACTAAAACAGGGATGTTTCTTCATGAACGTTTGTAAAAAATTTCACATTTCTTGACATTTTTCTGTCTGGACCAAGGTGGTGGACTGACTACCTGAAAGACATTGCTATCTAGAATCATGCTGCTATACAGCTAAAACCTGAATAGTATTCACATGTAATCATTTGGAAATAAATGCACACAACTGAGAGACACCTGATGATTAGAACATCTTGACCCTTCATCAAACCCTCATTTCTCCCACAGTTACTAGGAAACAAGAAGCTTGGACCTGGTTGTTGAGGCAGTAAAGGTGGAACGAGAAGCAAACTAGCAGCAAGGGGTAATGTGAGAGGCTCTTCGAGAGTGTCAGGTTTGCTCGGCCGCTCTGGCCTCCCTCACCTTTCCTACTGTCTCTTGCCCATTAACACTAATCACGTTCACCTGTTCCTCACTCCCTTATCACCAGCTGCACTTGATTAGGTTGCTCACTATATTACCCGGTTTCACTCCTCAGTCACTTGCCAGTTCTTTCTAGTCACTAGGCCAACCTTACTCCGTGCGTTGTCATTGTTTTTGTATGTATTTATCCCCCAGCCAGCTACTGGTTTGTGTTCCCCCCATGGACTGTTCCTCCGGACCGTGGCTCCACTCTCCGCTCCCAGGCAGGTCAATGCTCAGTCGCTAATCTGTTCAACTATTGTCATCATCTCTCTGTCTCCACCTTCAGTAGCCACCATCACCACCGACCAACCCAGGAGTCACCCAGCCTACGCAGCTTGGCCCAGCTCTCCATTTCCTCACCTCCTACTGTTGGTCAACACCCGGTTACTACTCATCAACAGGACTACGCATTATTTCCCTCTGTGCATTTTGTTATTTCTCCTCATCACTATACATAATAAATCACTGCTTGCATCGAAGTCAGCTACCTGGGTCTGCCTCTTTCTCGTTCGCTCACTGACGGGTGTGAACGGCACATAACAGAGAGCTTATGAGAAGTGAGGATCTGGGGTTAAGTGCTGTATAAATGCTAGTTGCTATATGCACTAAAAAGATTATTGTATCATCCAATTTGTCAGTTACTGTGACACCAGTGCACACACCGCTCTGCTTTGACCTTAAGCATCATGTCATGTCATGTCCCTCAGTTTCCTAGCTCCCATACTCCACAGTCATCCACAAATTTTTTTGTTTTTGCTAAAGTTTGTCCCCAAAAACTGCACCTTCAGTCTCACTTACCAGTACTTCTACACTAATAACCAGGTGTTCAGACTGAGTTTCAAAGGTGTGAAAAATGCAGCCCTCTCCATTAATTTCAATGGGGGATTGTGTTCACTGCAGACTGCACCAGCACAGCCGGTGGCTCTGGCAGAACACCCCAGTGCTGTGCTATGAAAAAGTTGGATCTGGTTCAAGTTTTTGCCACACCAGACTGTGACATCATCTGGCAAAGGTGCTGCATTGACTAGTGGGGCATGGTCGGAACGCGAATGCCCACGGCAAGAAGACGTTTCTTACCGTTATATTTTGGTGGGTGGTAGATCTTATGTGGATTTTATAGCGCAATTTTTGTCCATGCATTGTAGGCAGTGTGTTTGGAGTTTGAAGCAAAAATACTGAAATCGGCCCCATGTCACAATAGTGAAGAATCCTTTAAAGAAATCCTGGATCCACATGATGATCCAAATTGGCACCAAAATCTTATGGATTATTCTGTGGGTCATACCCTACCTCAAAATCCAGTCATTACTTTTTGAGTTATGCTGTGAACAAGCCATCCAACAAAATATATGTTGACTCTCTGCCTTGCTAGAGATAATAGTGTTTTATCCTTATTGTGCATACATGATCTATAACCAGGCCATGCATTAAACCACTCCTTTTTGGTTTAGAAACAAAGCACATCGGTCCTGACCTGGTGATCTCTGTATCTGTGCCAGCACTCATGTACATGTTTATTTATGGATTTGCCTACCCTTATTTTTTTTGTGTAGGTAGGTAGATAGTGCAAGATGTTAGTGGTTCTTCAGCTCTATTATTTTACTTTCTTCAGAGAGGTGGGTGCAGCAGTGTGGCTCCTTCAGCTTGCTTCTTTTTGTTTGGCAGATGGGGCCTGGCTGTTTTTTAAACGTTGTGATTTTTTTCCCCCTTCGTCCTCCTGCTGCCTCTGGGCACACCAGGATGCCAAAGGTAAAATGGTAAAATATGAG
>NW_018127965.1:210773-214328 GCF_001952655.1 Monopterus albus
AGGAATCATGCACCAGTGGCTGCAGAGCTGCAGTGAGAAGCTCTGGGATTTGGCAGCGTGCCACATCCAGCCCAACCCACTCCTGTCTACTGCCAAACAGATGCCTGGAGATGGTGGAGCATATGCCAATGGGTCACCGCTGTCATTCAAACCACTGTGATATTTGTTCATTAAATTAATTGTTGTCAGCAATGCATGCACAGATAATGACACAAAAGGCCCCTGCACAGAAATGCGCCCCACCTCTTCTTCAAAAGAGCAAGAGACCCTGACTTTATGGTTGTGGACATTTTGCATCTGTTTTTAGGGTTTTTGTATCTCTGTGGACCGTTGGAGTCCTTTCTTGACTAGTTAATCTCTTTTTAGGCATTTTGCATTTCTTTGTGGATGTTTTGTGTTTTTTGTGGACTTTTTGTGTTTCTTAGTTGATACCTTGCATATGTTTTAGTACTTTGACAATGTGTTTCAGTTGTTTTGTCTCTCTTTAGGTTTTCAGACACTCTTTATGGTCATTCGCCTCTCTTTGGAGACACTTTTTTTGTGGTTGCTTTGTGTCTCTTTGTGAACATTTAGCATGTCATTATGGTTGCTTTGCTTCTCGCTGTGGTCATTTTGCATCCCTTTTAGTGATACTGAGTAGGTCTCTGGGCCTGTGGTTGTTAAGTCAACCATCCATGCAGAAATGTCACTTCTAAAAACTGGGGATGGTGGAGACAGTGTGATGTCAGAGGCAGGGCTCATGAAGATTGGTGTATAAGGTACTTGATATTCATTTATTCTTTTATGAGATTGCTTCCTTGACCATATGTAAAGCCTGTTCAGTTTATGCAAACATGTCTAATCATCAGCTCCCTTTACCAACACCAATCACTCATAAGTTTCACTGACACTCACCCTGAACCAGAGCTTTAAATATTTATACCTTCATAGAATTATTAATGCATCATGTGCTCTGGGGAAGTATGTATTCGCTGGTTTCATTAAAATACATTCTGTTTCTCAGCTGTGGGGAAAATGCAAGAAAAGGTTGCTAAGGCCACTGTGGATTTTTGCTTATTGCTTTGTGTCTTCCCCAGTGTTTCTGAAATTGCACAACTGCTTGCTTTGCTTCTCTCTCACCTTCTGCGATGTGGCAAGCACAACTTGAGTGCAGTGAAACCACATTTTGAGTGGAGAAAATTGTTATTGGATGCAGTCTGAAGTCTTGCTGGGAAGTGGACTTTATGTTGACATGAGTGCATATAGGCCATGTGTTTATATTGCACAGTATACAATAAAATAACAATAACACTCTTGGGCTCGCTTACATGGCAGACCTACATGTCGACACATTTGCTACAGTAAAATTTTTTTGAGTGGATAGAGCCCTCTGTAGACATTAGATGTGATGTGGTTAATAAATGTTGACTTATAGCTGAGCCCAGCACAAATTGACAAATCTGCGGTAGCTCTTTGGATTATCATTGCCTGTCTCGTTGTTTGCCACAGCACAGTGCTTGGTGTAACGTAAATGTATAGATAATCAATGTGAAGTATGCTGATGAAAAGTTGAGGACACAAAGTTGTTGTGCCCTTGGTGTTTGCTGTTTGCTGTTTGCACAGACTGTAAAAATCAACATTGTGTAAATGCTGAATGGAGCATATACAAGCGCTACAACTAAAGCTGCAGCGGTTAGTTGATGAATCAACAAGTCAGTCAAGAGAAAACTGACTTTTGGTTATTTATATTTTGATTTGAGTTCTGGGAACATGTTTCAAGCAAAATGTCCAATATTTTCTTATTCAGGCTACTTAAATGTAAATATGGCTTTCATTACAGTAAATCGAAGGTTTGAGTTTTAGACTTTAGAATACACAAAACAAGACTTTTGATGATATCACATCTAGAAAATTTGTAATTATCACCTCAAACTTTGGGATGCTATAATGGACATTTTTACAGTTTTTTGATGTTTTATAGGTCCACTGATTAATTTAAAAAAAAGAATAATTGAAATTGATTATGAAAAAATCCTTACGTGCTGCCTCTAGCTGCAGCTTCCATTATAGCTATTCAGTGGGATAGTTTTCCCCTTAATTTAAATTGTTTCAGTGCTTTTTCTGAGCATTTTTTGCTATATTTGTGTGTGTGTTGCCCCTAAGTGTGAGAATGTGAGTGTGTGTGTGTGTGTGTGTGTGTCCCTCTTCTGCTGTTTGTGATAATGACAGCGGCTGGCTGTGTTTGAATGATTCATAGCTGAATACTAATGAGACATGCTGCAGATTTCTTGGAGAAGCCAAGCTGTGCCCTTTAGGTGCCATTCAAGCCCTCTGGGATGCTGGTCACTTGCACATCTTGCTCTCACAACTCCAAATTAACAAAAGTTTTGTAGAAAATGCCAACAGATACAGCAAGTTCATACTATTTGTTCCCAGCTTAATTTAATCTTTCTAACTTAGTGTATTGTTATGCTAATTTCTGACACTTGCACAATGCATACATGAATGAAAGCAAAATGAAGACCAGATTGAAAATGATTAATAATTACTGCAGATACTCTACACTATATGAGTTGTTTGGGAAGAGTACAACCAAATCTAACAGAAGAAGGTCACAGGGAGAAAGAACATCAGCACTGTGCAGCAGAGGGAGAATTGGGAGCGGTCTCATAACAATAGGGAACAGCGTTGGCTTTCAAAATGCACCTCATCTCTCTTTTCCTCTCCTCATCTACTTCTTTGCTCTCTATTTCTTCTTTTCTTGTTTCGCCTTCATGGTCGAATATACCTGATGCTGCCTAGTCATAGCCTGAGTCGGTATTGATTTTTCTTCCCTCTGCTCTGATGGTGGGTGTTTGACGCAGGTGTTCAGGGAAACAGAAGCCTTTGTTGTTGCCCTTTGTTCCTTTTCCGTGTCCTCGTTATGGTCCAGCATGTCCATATTTCACAAAAATGCCTTATCTTTGTGTGACTCCCACCTCATAGGATGTCCTCTGAATGCTGGACTCACTGGTGTCACAGTCTGGACCCCATGGGCCTGCATGACTTCCCACTAAAACAGCAGGATGCCCTAAAATCTCAGCACGGTCTTTAAATGGTGAAATAAAAAATCCCACTGATTGATTCCAGAGCGTCTTGGAAATCCATGTATATTAAACAGAAAAAACGGAAATGCAGCAGTGGACTAATGGAGTCTATAATGGCTGTCAGTACAGTTACTTGAATTGAGATTAGTATAATGTGCTGCTGTAAACCAGAATAAGTAATTACCACATTCTCAGAGCTGCCAGATGGAGACCGTAGGTAGCTGTGAGGAGCAGCGTATACTGTACTGTAGAGGCAGCCACTACTCTGTTTATATACAGTACTGGACATCATGTGATGGATGTAACAAAACAACATGGGATTAGTCAATTGGCAAAAAATTAATAGATGTCAACAATTTTGATAAACAGTGCTATTCTCAATTCTGATGAGGATTTTCTCTATGTCAGTGGAAATGGAGTTAAAATGACTTGACAGATTAAGCAAAATAAAAAATAATCATTTTTGTAGGCCTATGTGTGCAGAGGTTTT
>NW_018127965.1:214342-256748 GCF_001952655.1 Monopterus albus
TCCTGCTGATAAGTCCACTCTCTCAACATACTGTGAGCTTTTTATAAATTTTATTTTTTATTTTTTTGGCTTTTCTCAATTTAATATCACCAGTCAACCAACATAATGAATTCAGTCACTGTCCAAACCCTGCGGAAGCTGCTGGTGTCTGATTTACAACAGAGGCTGTGAAGACTAAGAGCTATTAAGAGATATTGGGCTGTGACACCTGTATCTCTGTTCCACATGGAGTGCGTATTACTGTTTCTGGGAGGTCAAGGGTCGGCCTTTATTCTCCATCTTTTTGCCCCGTACAATAACATATTTCTGACTCTTATGAGCCCAATTCTCCACTTGGGATATCGACACTTGGAACTACTTTTGCACCTGTGACTTGTCTGTCTTTCACTGCCATTATCATAATCTTTCTCTTTCTGACACATAATCACTTTAATTGAACTGAAGCTAAACAAGGGGGGCAATTTTGTGATAATGGGAGATGATAGAAGCATTTGGCAGAATTGGAATAAAGATCCTCTGTTTCCTCTCAAATATATGAATAGGTTTAGGGGTTATGCCTGTGTTTGCATATTATCTTTGGAATTTATTGGGGTAATTGTCTCTCTCTAGATTTGACAGCATGTATTCGATGTAGCCATTTTATGCTCTTGTGCAGTGTAACATGAGCAGAGCCAGGAATGATTTAGCACCGTCTCTCTCTCTCCCTCACTTATTGCCTGTCGTTGGCTTCTGAAAGTCTAATTCACTACACACTACAACTCTTGTCTGATGACAGAAACATGTGTGCCCTAAATCTGGCATGACGGTCAGTTTGTTTTGATTGCATCCTATCAGTTTTAATCACTTTAATTCTTGTATCTTTGGCAGATTTCAACTTTTTTGTGTTCATCCATCCTGATGCTGGAAGAAAACAGGATTTGTGGTTACATTACAGCAACATCACTCTGCATTATTGAACTTCAGCCTCACTAATTATACAATCGACAAGAATGCACGATTATTATAACCAAGACAGACTGAGTACTCTCTGCGCCTCTGTGTGGTTTTGCACTGCAAATGAAGAATATAAAATTTTTATTTTATTTTTTTTAACCATTTCATTTCTTGGCAAAATGTTGGAAGAGCACTTGCCCAATATAACTTAGCATTGCTGAATCCAGAATTAGTGAAAACCTGGTGGGTGAAAAAAATGCTTTGCATAGTCGTGACACTCAAAAAAGATATCAGTCTCAGATGAAGCAATAGCTATATGTTCTGAGTTAATTTCTTTCATGATTTGCAAGATACCTGTGCCAAACCCATCAGGATCAGTTCTGTGCCAAAGTACTAAATTCAGTATGGAGTGTTTGAGCTCTTAATAGCAGCCAGACATCTATATAGACACAGATTACAGTTCCCTTTGCATTGATTTAAACCTATGCTTATGCCCACGAAGCTAAAGTGATCCTTGATGACTCAAGAACATTGCCACTCACCACAAAGAGAAGTGAATATAGATTTTATTTTTTTTTTTTTGCTGTCTGGAATGCTAGCTGTTTGCAGACAGTAAGTTTCTAATCCTCTAGGCAATTTCATCAGTTTAAGGCCCTTCATCTTGTTTGTTCTGGTTTCTCTCAGACTGAACTTTAAATAAGCATATGTGTGTGTCCTGCTGGTTGCTCTCTGCACCAGTCCCCAGGCCTTTTGCTGTTAGATTTGCAGGTCATCATAGCAAAAAGTGCTTGTATTTGGATGTGCTGGGCACATGTCTGCATGCTTGACTGCATATATGCTGAAACTAACTAATCAAATTGTCACAGAACACACTTGTTGTTGTGGAGTAGGTGTATTTATTAATGTTTTTATCTGATTGCGTTTCTCTAGTGTGCCATTGCACATTACATCATCTACAAATATTGTTTGTACGCTGCTGGGATAGAAATCTGTGTAAGAAGGAGACTGTTGAACAGAGCATCTTTCTGATGTCACCCATGCACAAATTGTGGACAATGTCAGTGTGCATCTTTGTTGGGTGGAGCGACTGAGTGAGCAATTCTGGTCGCACCCCAGGCCGCCAGCACTGTCTGCAATCATGCTCCCATTGAGGGCAGCTTTTCATCCCGTGCCTTTGAGAAAGAAAAAGATGGAAGGAGGGAAATCAAGGATGAGAGAGCGTGCAGGGGAAAAGAGATGGGAAGTGCTTCTGCGGCCCCAAGCGCTCGTCTTCAGTCGTGGCTGAATAAGGATGCTGCTGATGAAGAGCGCAGATGTTGAAAGAATGTATAGTAGCGTGTGCATTTGAAAGAGAGAGGAGCAAGAGGTGAAGGTTAGTGGAGGTCTCCTATTATGTGTTCACTGTGTAGTCTGTGAGCCACCATGTTTAGGATATTGTTATATTGTAATGTCACTGTCTCTTATAAACATAATCATTGAGGCCTAATATTTTTGTGGGAGGGTAATGGTGTTGTACAGTTTCAAAACGGTATATTGCAGTACTGTACTGTGATGCATCACTCAAGTGGTTGTAGAGGTTTTGGTGTGCTGAGCTGAACAAAACTGCACAGGTTGAGTGGCTGGACCGAGGCTGTTTGCTGGGGGTGTAGGATGAGGGGATACTAGTTGATGACTACCAGGTGTTCATATCTGACGGGCAGGCGATCAACCAGGTGTTGGTGCTGGGATGCAGGGACCCTGCTGCAGGAAGCAAGTAGGGCCAGCCACTGTGATCGAGCCCATTTTGAAAAGCTGCCTTTTTAAATATGTTCCTCTGTTACACTGCACCTGATATCTGCACCAACTCTTGCACAGTCTGCAGGTTTCAAGTTTGGCCACTCCTAAAATGGCAGTGTGGAGTGCAGGAAAGCTATGTGCTTTTTTGGGCCAAACACTTTTAATCTTTTCTTTTTTAAACTATCATCAAGTTTGTTAGTTTTTGCTTTGTGTAGCATTTATCTAAACCAAACAAACAACTGGCACCTGCTTTGTTGCTACTCATAAATCATTTAGGCCTACTTGCCTGCCAAGTGTAGCCAGAGAGATCATTTCACAAAGCAGTATGAAATAGATTTTACTTTTGGATTCTCTTTGTTGTGTTCTGTGTTCATATCCCTCTCTGTCGTTTGTTTGTTTGTGGGTGTGTAAATTTGGTGGTCTTTCATGTTGTGGCTGTGTTTCTGTGTGTGCTACAGTATGGAGCTTATTTGAGCTTTACTTGTCCGTTAGAATAATGTAAGACTATAGGGGACAAATGAGCTGTGATTGATCACTGGAGAAGTCATATGAAAGGGATGTACAACTTCCTGTTTTCCTCCCCTCCTTTTTGAAGTCATCTTCTGCCTCCTTCCCTTTCAAAGGCCATGATTGCACAGGCAGGGAGGCTAATTAGCCTGCTCCTTCCCATTCAGAATGTTCAAAAGACTCTAAAGCGGATGGAAAACCACTGTCTAGATTAAAGAGGCAGATATCTAGTAGAAAAATGAGAAACCTATTGTCTTCTTCCAGTTGTGCAATGATAAATGTGAAAACTGTCATAAATAAGTTGCAAGGAAAGGACTGAACAAATGTCACTTCATGTATCGCTGCAGCCAGCCTCTATCTTATTACTGTCTACCACTGATGTCTTATTTCTTCAGTATGACTGAAAATAGGTGTCAGTTCTACATTGCATCCTCATGGTAAACATATTCTAGAGTTTTTAACAGCTATAGTCTTCTGATAATGACTTCCACCTCTGCAGAAAGACAGTGAAACACTGTTAATTAGGTCTGCCACTATAGCATTCACAATCAGGGCAAATTCTCTGCTGCTAACGCTGTGATAGAGGAAGTGTGTATGTGTGAGACAGTCCTCATTATTCTTAGATGAGGAATATTACAGTGATTGATCATTAATATCAACCTTGGGGATTTTAGCAATGAACCTGTAACATGTAGTTTTATACTACACAGCCTGAGATATTTTAAATGGTATTGTTTATTTCATTGTAATTAATGCAGCTGTAAAGGTTGGTGTACATAGGATACTCTGAGAGTGGAGAGCAGTTTTCTCACATTACCTTGTTATCTGCCTGCTTAAATGACAGTGCTTTCATAGTGGCTCATCAAATGTAACCAAGGGTTTTTAACTAAGCAGCCAGCATTCATTTTCAAGGAGATTTTGGAAAATGAAAGTAACAAAAGCCCCTGTTCTCTGTCAGTCATCATCTTGGTGGCAGATTGAGAAATGGCCCTTTATTCTGGGGGAAAAAATAAAAACAAAGAGTGAAGCAAAGTTAAATGACAGAGCGATACTTTACTGTGTGTGACAACAGAGAAAGAGAGATTGGAGACGGTGGGAAAGATGAAAAGAGTGTGAATGATTGAGATAAGTGACAGATAGATGGAGAGTCAGGCAGAAATCCTCTCCCACACATTGGGATCCCAGAGATACCTCCCCCAGAAACTGTGAAGCACACTGCAGTTGCACCGTAAGGCAAGGACATATGAAGGACACAGAGGGAGAGAGAGGATGCTTGTACCTCCATGGCAGAGACCATTCCCTGCACTGCAACCTTGTCGCTTATAAAGACTCATTATTGCTTAGCTTAAAGGACAAATTGAAATTATTTTCTTGCACTCTCAGTGTAAAAAACTGAACAAAAATATTTGTTTGGTGTTGATACATGCTAACTAACAGAGGACAGACAAAACAATGAAAAATATTATCATGAGCAGCATCACCTAAGAAAGACGACCATATCTGCCTTGAACAGTTTATGTGCTTAAACAAGTCCTTAAACCGTTGGTGGCACCGATTTTCAGCCCAGGAGTTTCATACCTGAGACCAGCCCACATCTGGGAGGAACTTGAATAAGTGAAGAGACGATTAGGTTCTTACTTTAGATTTTATTCACCAAACTGCAGGAACAGTTTGTCTGAGGAAATTTTTTTGGTTTGGCTTTTGATTAGAAGATTTTATTGTCATTGTTTATTATTATTATTATACAGTATATTTTGTCATTACATTCTATTGATTTTATTTAGTTTTTATTCCAAATTAAAACATTTTTGCTTTGAATTATTCTGCCTTATTATTGATCTGTAAAGCACTTTGAATTGCATAAACCTGTATGAAAGTGGCTATATATTGTACATAAAGCTTGATTGACTAATTGATATCATGCATTTGTTTTATTTAGATATATTTTAATGTACAGCACATTGAGTTTACTTTGTGTAAAATGTGCTACATCAGTAAAATTGATTTGCCTATTCACTCATTCACCCATTAAACTAGATAATTAGATGTGATCTGTCCTTGATTTTAGCTGTCATGTCTGCAGCTTAATTTTGTAATCCATTGGTTGTCCATTTAGATGCATCTGTTGTCCACCATACACATTTTATTACAGTTACAAATCATTGTTGATGTCTGATGCTCAAAGAAAGAAGCTTATGTTTAACTAAAAAAAGCCCTTCATTCTGAAAATGTGGCATCTTTGTAAGCATCAGTTTTTCTGTTCTCTGATCACCTATTTTTCTCATCACCCACCTGTTTTCTTTCTTTTGCTCTTGCTATAGTTCTTTTCTCCATGACTGAACTATTAATCCCTGTTAAGTGGCCATGTGATGGATACAGGGTTGCTGTGCGACTCTCTCTACCGCTTTCTTTTTAATTTCTTTTTCCTACCATTCCTACCATTTTTAACCATGCTGATGTGGTGACTCTAGTGTCAGTCATACAGTCCATCAGTGCAACACTCCCACGTATCTTGACAACTATAGGATGGGTCGCAGGGAAATTTATTACAGACATTTACTGTCCCCAATGGACAAATTCTAATGACTTTGCTGAGTTCCTCAACTTTGCATCTACTTGATGTATTTCCTGGTTAAACAGAATGCAGAAAGGGATACTAATGAAGAAAGAGGCTCTTTGGAGAAGATTTATTTCAGATTTGCAAGTGTGTGTTATTGTTTTGCAGGATAGCCCTCAAAGATTCAGCACTTTCCAGAAAGTGTTTTTCCATAAATTTACTTGGGTCTCTGCATGTGAGTGCACCTGCACCAGACCTAGTCCTGTTGAGACTCATAAAAATGGATCTAAGTCTGACAATGAGCTTCTCCTGACAAGTTGAGTTAGAAATGTCCTCAAATGGTGACCAGAGAGAGGATGACACCTTTTTTATTTGCAATGTTGCCTTTCCTTGGCTGCCACTCTGCCCAAACTTACATACTCCACCTATTGCAAAGATTTAGAAATACTGTCCATTTTCAACCATTTTTTTCTGGCTTGTGATGAGCATTACAGTCTCACAGGGCTCCTGTTATGGTTATATGTTTCAGCCTTCTTTTTGTCTTTTCCTGTGTCATATCTGCATCCCCACCTACCCTCCTCCTTTTCCACTGCCTTCCCTCAGCGCTTTCGGTTCCTTCTTACCTTCCTTGGTAACCGTATCCATGCAGCAAGGTGTGGGCAAGTCCACAGAGGGGCTTTTCTCTGAATGACATTCGCATTTGTAATCCTGGATCACATTTGACTCAAGACCACAACATTCTGAGGCTTTTGCCTGGCACACACCAGTAAGCAGTGGAACTATGCCTCAGTGGCTTTATTTCATGGAGCTGTCGATTAATGAGTCAAGATTCAAAGTGTTTTTTGTCATATGCACAGACTTTGCTGTCCACCCTGAATGCCAAACAGCACAAGTGAAATATAAAGTGGATAAACAGTAGCACAAAATCTAAAGGCACCCTACTGTGGGTTACTGCCCTAATCAGCTGGTTGCTGCTGGTTTTCACTGCACTCCTGTCAGAAGTTCCCCCTGCAGATGCACAGGCTGAAGACACTGGCTAGACTGCGCCCTTGGCTTTGCTCCTTCCTGTTCAACCTTGTCTGGGAGGTGAATGTTTCTGACTGGGGAGGATGGGTCCCATGGGTGAAGGGCTGAGAGATCCCTGACATCCTACTCCCCGCTCTTCTCCTCACTAAGTGAATCTGGGTCAGACCTTGCGTGGCGGACAGCCTGCCATTATCACCACTCAGATGCACAGAAGGGAAAAGCCAAGAGCTGGAAAGTGCTGGGAGGGTGCATGGGAGAGGTAGATTGAAAGGAATAGAACAGTACTTTCCTCCTTTTCTGCCTCTGACATGGCAAATGATTTGGATGTTCTTCCCATGGGCGTCTGGTCCTGCCTCCATTTGGCACATTCACACTCTGTCATCATCCCTGAAACTCAAGGAGCAGATGCAGACACACACTTCATAAGATCACAGCACTGAGTGTCTGATATCTTGCTATTCTTTTGTGTTGGACTGGTCTTCTTAAGGCTTAGAAAGTGCAGGCTCTCATTTGTCTGATTCTCACTCTAATAGCCTTGACTTATAGTCATTCTGTGGTTCACTACATGGGCTGTTATCATTGTGATGCTGAGATGACAGGGGCACGCACCCCGCTCGATGTACAGATTCTACAGATGACAGGGGTCGTGCTCAGAGCCTAACCCTTGCCTCGGTTTCCTTCTTTTCTTTTCCGCAACCGTTCACATCTCTATCCTTTTTTCATGTCTAAAATCTCTCTTGCACATTTTCACAGCTTTCTTTTGATTTCTTCCACATCTCTTTTTAGCCATGTTAAATATCTTGCCTTTTACCCCTGCCTCTAGTTTTTCCCTCACTCAGTCATTATTATGATTTGCATGCTCCCTGATTTGTTTTGTCAGTGACACTCATGTGCAGTCAGGTAGAAAAGACACATAAAGCGAATGTCAAGCCTTTCCTGTGACCTGAAGAAATGGGAGTTGATTATACCCACGTGGACTCTGTGCTTCCTTTTTCTTGAAGATGCCTTAAAATCACATGCATAAATTTCTTTGGTGTCAGCTTAATGGCAGTAACCTGGGAATCGGCTCTTCTGCAAACCTATCAGGGTTCATCAGCATCCCATGGAGCCCAGTGAGGTTTTTGAGACAGGTGAATAATCTCGGCAGCAGAGAGGGAATAACTAGGATAGATGGCAACATTTGATTGGAGTCCCTTAAAGCTGACTCACTGAAGAGCCAGATGGTCACATGACAATGAACTTTGAGAGCTGCTGGAGATTTGCTTAAGGGTCATAATAGCAATAAGATTCACAAACATGAACTTTGAACCTTATTCTGGTTCTATAGCCATGCAGGGAGTTACACAAATTAATCTCAAGTCCGGTAACATGCCATTTGTTAGAAAGACTGTATTGAAAGTCATGAGCCATTTATGTCAAATCAACAACAGGGCCTCCCTTAAATTGCATGGACTCACTATGGGTGGTTAGGCTTAAGGAGTGCAAATGATAACCTTGATTCCAGGGTTAGGCTACACCTGAAAGCAGGGTTTTAGGTAAAGGCAGGGGGTTCCTCTTGGATCTGTCAGACTTAAAGTAATAAATTCACACATCTCCCTTAACAGAGGTGGGGATATTGTGTTCTGTATCCACCTGTTAGCGGGGGAGTTTGCTTTGGTTCCCTTTGCTGCTGAGTAATATTAGGCTGGCAGGCTGCATTTGTGAAAAATAATTGGTGTCATAAAATGGAAAAAAGTCAAGATCATTAACATGAACTTAAAAGGCATTGACTCTAGAAATCTCCTGGGACGTATCTTGAGGCCAGCGTTGTAGTACTTGAGTCCAGGACTCGGACTCAAGCATTCAGGACTCATGACTTGACTTGGACTTGGGCACTGACTACATTCAGACTGGAAAGTTTGATAGGAGGACTTCATTTTTTTCTTTTCTTTTTTTAGTAATAGGCTATAATACTTTGGCATTAGATATTGATATTAAAACTTGTTCATTTGCACCATGCTGTATCCACTTCCATCAAGTGTACACTCCACCTTTCTATAAATGGATTAACCCATTTAACCCTTTGTCTGTTGTTTTGTTGGACTCTGTATTCATTAGAGGGCACTGAAAAAGACTCACTCTAATCGTAATCCACTACTTTTCTACTCTTAACCTTAATGTAATTTCACCCTTACCCCAAACAAAAACCAATCAGGCTGTTCATTAGGGCAGCACACTGGGTGAGCAAGGTTAAATTCATTTAGAAAATGTATATTTTTTCTTGATGGCTAACATATGCTTATATGTTTTAGTGAAATTGACACTCGCCCTTTGATGCAATGTTCTGAATGTGTTGATGATTGACACAGAGCCAGAAATGAAGAGCTCAAATCAAATTTCATCAAGGGCCCAGAAGGCCTGGGGATTCCCAGTTGAGCAGAGAGTGCATAAACCCTTGAATAACACCCATTAAATGCATGTTTCTGATCTCATACGCAAAACAGGATGAACAGTGCTTTCATCTAAAACACACAAGTGGTGGTTTAGTTTTAAGCCTTTTTATTTTTGCCTGTCTCACTTTCATTAGACTCTGCTGTTTATTATCTTGTCCTCTCTCCCCCCTTGGCCTCTGTGGTAACCTTGATGCCTTCTTATATGGAATGCTACATTTTTACAGATGGTATCTTCAGATACAGCAGCTCATTACTGCTGATATTTTAACTTGCTGTTTGATACAGATGTCTCTAACTGCAGCCAATCAAATAGCCAATTAGTGGATTCATTAGTGATACATTTGCTTTCTGCACAGAGTTTTTCCAAGTCAACACCTACACAGACGAAGACTAAAGAGAAACTTTCATCTTGTTGTATTATTGTCAGCACAACCTTGTTGTTTTTTCCAAGGATGGCAGGATTTGCTCTGATAATTTTTAGTGCTGCTTGTTGAAGCCATCTTAAATAAGAAGCACTTATAATTTGCCATCCTGGAAATATTAATACTATAATGCAGCACATTAGTATCATGGTGCAGGCTAAAGTAATGATGAAAGGGTTTTAATTATGATATAACAGCAGGAGAGGTGGATGGAAGGGCACATTTCAGACATACGGTATGGGGTAGCTAGTGCATGTTGGACGTACACACACACACACACACTCGTGCACAATTGTATTAGTGTGGATTTGCGTGCTGCTTAAAATTCCTGTCGTCATAGCAGCGATTTGATGTAGTGGTCCTCTCCTGAATGTGATGGCTGCCAGAGTGTAGGGCAGAATGTTAAGAAGAGTATCACAAATTAACAGCTGAAAAGGGGGAATGACAGAGTGTAGTAGTGATGGTGATGGAGCCCACAGTGCAGTACTGCGTAGCCAATAGTCGATCGATATGTCACACTGTCCTGTCTAGCTTTTCATTGAAAGGGCCTGGCTACTCCCTTTGGATCTCCTTCAGACCTGACTGAGTCTTTGTGTCCTTCAGCACTGAATGCTAATTCATCCACTGTGCCAGGAGCCCATGTGCACACTCTAAGTCATTAAAAGCTGCTCAGGATGTCACAGAACACCGCACTCAATTTTTTTTTCTTCAAACCTCATTGATGCTAATTTAGATGTTTTAGTCATTTGTGCATTAAAATCTCAATAATGAACTTTAATGCACCCTTGGGTTTTTGAGCAGGATTTCTGACAAATATGGGTAAGTCAACTCTCAGTAAGTTGCAAAAAGATGTTCTCCCTTCCACTCTGTACAGTATTTGCTGAAGAAGACACTGACTTCTCTAACTGGATGACCACACTGTATCCTACTGTAGCACTTAGTTTTTGAAGGATGAAGACTGTCCTTGTCCTCGTCACAGAGCCGGGTGGTCACCAGGGACAGAGGATTGATGGATAGGCCTTGAGAGGATGGTTCACAGTACTGCTAACATAGTACAGCAATGTGATTGATGTACAGCCCTGTTGGGATTTGGAATGTCACAGTGTTTTTTTTTTTCTGTATTAGATATTTAAAGTTTTGTTTTTCTTTATACAGGATATTTATTGTTCACTTTGGTTAAGTGAGAAATGTCTAGGAACTTATTAGTTTTTATTTAACAGTTTTAAAACTGGCAAACACTGGGTAGAAAGAAATGAATAACAAAACTTAGTGAACATGACATTTTAAAAATACCAGTTGCCAGGCAAAATCCTTTTTAGTTTAACAGTTTTTCCACTTACTTCAATGAATTGTGGTGCATAATCAGCAGCTCATGTGTGTTTTCTCCTCCATTTTCACTTTCTGTTACTGGAATATTTTCTGAATTTCCAACACTGCAGGAGGAACTCATTAACTTTGAACTGTGGTGATCTGATACTGGTGATTGGTGATACAGATGTTCAGTAAATGAGCCTTAAGCATATAAAGCACATTCTGTAGGATACAACTATAGTATTATGCATTCTTGGGCAATTTAAATGTTCTCTTTGCTGCAGAGAGAAATTTGTTCACCCTTACATTTTTTTTCATAATGGCTGACTCTATTGTGGCCTTCCCTTCTCCTCTTGATTCATTTTCTGTGATACAACAACAAGATCAACTGTTACACTTCAGTTGTTTATAAATGATATTAGCACATTGCGCTTTTCCAGATCACCTGACAGCTGCTGTTTTCTTGATTCTCAGTAAATAGTTCTTGAGGATAGGATATGCTAATAAACACAAACCAAGGCCCTCCTTCTGTTGTCTTAAGAGTGAACAGTGATAGGCATCATTCAGGTGTCCTCCTTATTTCTGTGTGCTTTTGCAGAAGTCCTTAGCTAAGTGAGAGGAGAAGCTGACAGAAAGTTCCCTTTGTGAGAGCAGAATAAACAGACGGCACTGTGATTCACTCATTGTCTTACATTATAGCATATAAAGAGCTAACATCCCAACATGGCTCTGCTGTCTGTTTTGGATTCCTGGCGGACCGATCACATCTAATTTTAATGTTATACTGCTGCGCCAACGCTTCACTGATGGAGAAAATCACCCACACAGTGACGAACACTGACTGACACACATTCAACACCCAGACTAAAAAAGCAGAGATACAATAGGTTTAAAAAGTTGCCTCTCAGAGCAGCTGACTCATTGCTGCCATGTCTGACTTGGGTTGTTTGTCACATGTATCGTATGGCAGCCAGACCCATGAGGTTTCTGATCACATAAAAATGAGTTATAGCAGCCTAATAATACTAGATTGCTGCAGTGTGGACCACAATACAGTCAACAACACCGATAATCGACCCTCTTAGAGGTACTAAGGGAAGGAGGGTAGACAAACACACACACACGCACACGCACACACTAGATGCAGCCAGGGATGAGGTGGGATAAAAAAAAAAAAACAAGTTAATAGAAAATACAGAAGAGGGACAAAGTGACTGAGAGACCAGAAACAAAAGAAGTGCTGACATAGAGGAGTTCTCAGCCTAAGAGTGTAGCAGTGTTTCCAAGGCAGTAATAATAGTTTTGTGTGTGTGGATAGTTGGGTGTATATGTAAAAATTCAGTAAAGGTTGATCAAGGTTACTAATATTTGTTTTCATGGTCTGAGGATCAAAGCAGGGCAAAAAACCCAATCAAACAGAAAATACATCTTGAGTTCTTTCTGATTTTGTGTTCGCTCCATGTCAGCTCAGCTAGAGATGTATGGAACTCCAGTTTTTTGGCTGCTGCTCACATCGTCAACTCCCCTGGAAGTAGACCTCAGGTCAGGCATTTTGACTGCCACTGCAGAGACCAGTATAACAGAAAAGTGAAAGTGTATGTGATATTTTAACAAAGAAATACTTTGTGATTGTCTTTGTTCAGACGACCCTGTCCCCATGAGTCAGATTTATTATGAATGTGGCAGAGAGATTACCTAAACGATACGCAAGTAAATATGGATGCCCCGGCTGAACTATTACTGGTAGTGTCACAATTAGCTCTCAGCCATTTAGACCATTACATAACCACTTATATTTCCATCCATCTTCTCTCTTAGGTCTCTAAACTCTCTCCCCTTGCATTTCTGTTACGCTCTTTCATTTTGTCAGCGTCTGCATTTTCTGTGACCAGTTATTGGTGTTTTCTTTGGGCTCCCTCTTGGATGAAGTATAGCTCAGGCCTGTGGGGTACAGAGATGACCTGTGTGGCCAAGCTGGGGTACTATGAGACAAACAGGTTTTCCTCAGCTACCCTCTCACATACCAGCTAGGAGCTTCATTTTCCTTCCATCAACTCTTTCTCTCTTTTCGTGGAACAAACTGTTTACATGATGTGTCAAAATTAGATGTGGTGTTGTGCTGTCTTTAGTCTCTCTCTCTCTCTCTATCACTCTCACCTGCCTTCCCAGTAGCTCATCTCAAGATGCCCCAGTTGAAGACGTTCGTACAGAGATTGTTGAACTGGAACAAGACAGCATTAATTAGCTGTAGTGTGGGCCACCTAACTGATGCCTGTCCTCTTATACTTTCACACTGAACATTTGGTGTGATTTCTAAAGGTGTTTCATCCTTAAACGTACTGAACACATTTCACTAACCACAATTCTGACATGGAAACCATACTCAAATCCACCTGAACCAGGTGGTTCCCGCTGAACTCTGGGAGGTCAGTCACAACATGTTCAGTTGCCAACATCAGAAAGGATGTGAGCCAGCCTTGGTCAGCTTGGCTTGTGTTTTTGCGCTGCTGTATCACTTGACTGAGCAGGGCCCAGTTCTCAATAAGAGTTCTTTGCATATACAGCGTGTCAGCTTTCTTGATTTCCTCCTCGTTCATGTCATTTGATGTATGAGTTAGAGAAGACGAGTTTGTTTTTGACTTCTTTCTGTACAGATGGTTGTAGTGTGGATTCCCACATGCATACACTGACAAAAGGTCAATTTTTTCATAGCGTGGTGGTAAGCAGCTACAATTTGATGAGAACACCATTAGGGAGCATGGGTATTGATCGAATCAATAGTAAATAAATGCAAAGCTGGCCAGTGGAGGCAGGAGGACAGTGGACAGTTGAACTCAAATTAAGACTCAAAGCAAACAAAGGCAGTGTTAAAATGTCCTTAGATTAATGTACCAAATGAGCTTTTCACCTGCTATGACACCTTTGTATAAATGGATACACTTATCTTCTTTCCTACATCACGTATGATGGAGGTAGAGCTTTATAGTGGCGGATGCATAGAGTTTACCTACTTCATCCTCACAATAAAAATGGCAGCTTCTTCTCTGAGGCAGAAAGGAATAAGAAGAAAAGGTGTCAAACAGAGACAAGATGGTGGGGAAGAAAGCAATTGTAGGGAGGTGGAAATGGAAAGATTCAGGACTGTGATAAGCGATGCTGTGGTTAAGAGATGAGACGCAGTGAACCTATTGGAAGGCAGGAAGAAGTCGAAAAGGAGATGGAGGGACAGTGGAAAGGGCAGAGCTGAATAAATATCAAATTCACTGAATATGGTGGAGAAAGGCAGAGATGGTGCCTGTTGTTCAGATGTCTCAGTGTAAAGATGATGGCAAGGAAGGAGCTGTGTTCATCTCCAGTGTTGTGCCCCGTACTTTTTACCATACTGACTCTGAGAGACGAGACAGTCCAAGTAACTTCAAAACAGTGCTGATTTATTCAAAGGATCACAGGTAAAATTAACATTACACGCTCAGGTATCTTGCACCTCCAAACTGCACGCAGGCAGATGTAAGATGAAAGACCCTGAACCAGTGCAGACTGCAGGCACTTCAAGGTTACAGGAAAACTGCTGTTAGTGTCAACTGTAATGCTAGTCTTAATATTTGTCTTAATGTGTAAGGTTATGTCCAATTGTTTTAGATACACACCACGAAAACAACAGTCACGCACCTTGACTTTTCCTCATGTTTTGGCTAAACGATAGAGCAGCTGCAAAGCTTGCTTATCGGGTGGCGTCACGGTTTGACGCCCCTTGTAGCATGGGCTAGCCCAAAAATGATTAATATTATATAGGTTGTGGGGTCCAGAGTTCCTCAGCTTTCTGCTGCCTGCGCGCAGGTAGAGGGGTGAGAGAGCTCTGGACGTGTCCTGTGAATTTTACCTGTGATCCTCTGAATAAACCAGCACGGTTATTTTTTATAAAATCTAAAGCAGTCTCTTTCGTCTCATTGAGAGTTCCTGGTTTGAAAGAACCGGAAGAAGCTACACAGAAATAATAGCTTATAACATATTATGACTAAGGCTACAGTTATACATGTCATAATAATAATATTAAACATCCTGTCTGCAGACAGTCATCAACTCTTCTCTCTAGTTATCCTTGACCAGATGTACCCTGTAGAAACTCATAAGCATGCCTAAGCATTTAACAGTCTAACTATACATCCTATCTCCACTAAACATTTTTAATACATAAAGTATCTATCTAATATCTATCTGACTAAAAATACCTAACACCAGGGAAGTTCTTAGAGGAAGGAAACAAGGAAATGGGGCCATCCAGGGGGCAAGTACAGTCCTCTGGTAATACAAGCAGCAAAAAGCAGTATTAAACAGCTGCAAAGACATGGACAATATATTGTACTCTTTGTTCCATAACCAATTATGGCCTGTAATGGCCAAATCATTTATTTGCTGATAGAGCACAATTGCACGTCAGAGGGTAGTGGTAACTGAGCTAATAAATCTCAGATGATTTACTGCAACAACACAGGTATGCACACACTCATACTAGATCATTTAGTGTGCACAAAATGAAGGGAGTGTTATCCTGTCAGCTTGCTTCCCTCTCTACTGGAGCATTAGGTAACCCTACAGAGATGCTAATGCAATTACAGCATGCTTGATCTGTACACAAAATAGAATAATTAAAAGGTCAAAGAGGACACACTAATCCATTAATATCTCATTTGTATTTCTTTGCAGGTACTAAATTGCTTGATGGGTGGAGGGCTGTTTTTCAAAGGACGTGGATGCACTGCTTTGTTTACTTGTTTACATGCCCTTGTGAAGAGTTAGCTCACCGCATTAGCTTAACCTACTTTCTTCTTGTGCCACTTCAGCACTTGCGCATACATAGACAGTGAGCACATCTACACACACATTTACTTATGCAGTAAATGGTTAAAAATGTGTTTGTATGTGAGTCAGCTCTGTCGGGAGTAAATCTGCATGTTCAACAGTTGTCAAGCCCTATGTGGCCATTGTTCACCTTGCACTGCTCAGCAGGTGTAGCTCTGCGTAAGCTAAGTTATCTCTGGGTGTCATGCTGTGCTCTTAAGTCTACTGTAAAGTGAAAGAGGTGGGCGGGTACCTGTTTCCCAATCACACACACTCTATCTGTGGTTAGACTGCAGTTACCGGCAAGCTTTTTGGTTATCATGATAACATGCATTGTACTTATTTGGGTCACTTCAATATTTATTTTTAAATTGAATACATAGCTGATGTGTGGCAATGCGACCTCAGTCCAAACTGTCAGGTGATTTAGGCTGCTTTTACACCACTTTGTTGCAAATGTACCAGTGTGGCACTGGTGGAGGTGTTTGGAGGGAGGGACAGTGTGTTCTTCAAAGTTCAGACTGATCCCGTTTGGCATTAATTCCACAATAAAGGATAGATTTTTCATGTTTGCAGTTATGGGGCCCAAATGAACACGGGAGTAGTTCTTCCTAGTACCAGTAATTCTTCCTGTTCATACTGGCTTTTGAGTTCATTTCTAAAATATATTCAAAACTTCATCCAAAGTTAATATAAAGCCTCAGCAGTCTGAGTCAAACAGATCAAGAGAATGTATTTTTAGTTTACTCTTTTTGCTACTGTCGCTCTACTAATGCTCAACAAAGAAACACTACTAGGAAAGAAAAATAAGGGATTTTCTTTTAACCAAAAAGACTCTTACTTTGAAATCACCCCTAATCCTCAAATTGTTTTCAGATGTTTTATTTTTCTGACCAGCAGTTCAAAATCCAGATATTAATTGTACAGTTATTTTAAACAGCAAAAATCCACACATCCTTGTACCTGAAACCTAATGATTAGGACAGTTTCTTAAAAAAGATGATTTGTCAAAATAAACCTGAAAATCTTACACAGGACAGTGGCCTGTAACAACAAAGCTCAGACAAATTCAGTCAGTTGAGTATTCATTTTGAACCAGCCCTCATAGAAAGAGAAACATAAACTCGCTCCAAACAGATTCATTCACCGCAGAGATTTGATTCCCGTGATGCTTTCTGAAGTGGCCTTCTCCTCGAGGGCTGCCTCAACATCTTTCTGCTTTTTATGAAGGCCTCTCAGGAGCAGTTCCAGACTGAATCTAAGATGTTGATTAGACATCATTGCTATCTCAGAAGAGCAGAGCGTGAGGCTTTTGTCTGCATCCACCTCTGATTTTTAACTGCGCTTGTTGGTTCAGTATGGTTTATGAGCTTTGTTTAGTGCTAATATAGACCTAAGATCAGGCCTACTGGTATTAATTATCACAATGCTTTTCTTGCCTTTTTATATGAGCAAGGAAGCACCCTGGGGGCTGAGTGTGTGTATATACAATATACCTCTTTTTATTAGAGCGGCTCCAGATGCTGAGATGAATGATTTTTACTCTTCCTGCAGTCCTAGCTCTGTTGGTATACAGTAGATTTTGGCGATAGATGAAATTACATTTAAAGACTTTTATGTTATGTCAAGACAAGGAAAGAAAGAGGTGGGGAGAGAGAAGTGGAGACAGATGGAGGAGAAGGAGGAAGACAATTGGAGGACAGGGGAAGCAGGCAGGGAGCGGAGGTGTTGCCGGGGTGACAGGAGAGAAGGATGAAGTGGGATGTGCCAGTGAAGCGTCAGTAATCTGCTGCTCTGGCTGGCTGACAGGACAGTCTCTCTCTCTCTCTCTCTCTCTCAGACACACACACACACACACACACACACACACACACACATGTAGTCCTGCTCAATCTGTGACCTCCAGCATGCAATCAGCGTACACAGGTCCACAGTCAGCGGCCAGTCTCTAAAATGTTTTAGGGCCACAGCAAGCCATGTTTTCTCCTGCTAACTTGGCATGACCACTCAGATGAACTTAATGAGGGAAATGGGGAGACAGAGAGATGAGCGAGCACGACGGAGAGCCAGGGAGGCACAATCAGAGTGGGAGAAGAGAGAGAGCTCAGAACTGGCATCTTTACTCCTCTGTCACTCTCTGGCTTTCTCAAAGCATGCCTCTCTCTGGTTGTGTTCCTTCCCACACTCCTCCTCTCTCCCACCTCTTTCACAATCCTTTTGTCCCTCCCTGCCTTCCCTTTCTTTGATTTTTGTTTTTTTCAACACAATCTTCTGCCTAAGCCAGTGTTCCAGTGAGGTGGCAATGACTGGGGATGAGTGAGGAGATGGGAGGAAGGATTGTTTGACCTAGACGAGAAAAGAGAGTGAAGGGTAGAGGGCTGAAAGGAGCGCAGATGGACAATGCAGGGGAACCCTCAGGTGGGCACTTGGAGTGGTCCCCTGTCCTTATTTTGTGTGTCCTGGTATAATTCTTGTTAGGTCTTTTTTTTTCCTATTTTCCTGTCCCTCTCACTTTGTTTTCAGGCATTCATTTTAGTTGGTCCATTTGCTTGGATGCTTTCTGATATTTAAGCTTCATAACTCTAGATATGTGACAGTGTGGTTGTGCATTTGTGTGATTGTGGTTATTGTCATGTGAGTCACGTAGCTCTGCTGTCTGCTTCTGCCTGCCTCCTGTATGTTCAAAGGTTGTGGAGCTCGGTGGCTCCTCCAGCACTTGAGCTGTGGCTGTGGCCGCTGCCTCAGTCATGACAAGCGTCTTTACAAACTCTACCATGGCTTCCCGTGCACCTTTTGGGACTTTTAAAGCCATTTGTAGCCAATCAGTTTGACTTCATTGCATTCTTATTGTTGTTGTTTTTCCTGCTGCCAGGTTGACTCATATTTGCCAGAGTGAAAATGTTTTTGTTGCAGTTGAAGCTGATTTAAATTGACTGTTTAGCTCCTCTGTGAGGTGTCTGGCTGTCCCTTGTATGTTTCCAAGGAGATGTCAGCATGCCAAAATAAAAGCCCTCAGTCAGTCAGTGCTGCCACTCCCTTTTCCAAATATGCATCATTTACATTTTCCTATTTTCCCTCTGCTGTGTGCTCATACAGTATGTAGTGACAATGCATGACCTAGGGCAGCTAGCTGGATAATGTTAGCAGGACAGCTGGACCAGTTAGGCTGGTTATTCTTCATAATTACACCACTCTGATGACCTCAGTGTGTGTGTCGTGCTGCGTGTGTGTGTGTGTTGTCAGGTGACCCACAGAGCTCACAGAGCGACAAGGACACTGACAAGCGACTGCAGTTTCTCTCACTACAGATAAATTTGAAAGAGGAGGACTGATGAGATGCTAAACTACCACTTTCACAGTTCAGCACAGCAATATGACAGTAATGGGGGTGTGTATGGGTGTTTTGTGTGTGTTTGTGTGTTGAAGTTCTCATTAGCCCACAGGGGTTTGAGTCAATAGAGGCCAACACCTCTCCACCCCTCTTTTGTCTTACCCGTCCTATCACACTCAATCGCAAATTAGGATGTGCACATGCAGTATGTGTGTGCAGCGTGTGGGTGTGTGCAGTGTGTATATGCAGGCATCTACAGTACAAGTTTGTGTCAAGTGTATGAGCCTGTGCAGTGATCCTTGATTTACTGCTTGGCCTCCTCCTGGGGCCTATTTCAAGAAGGCGGTTCAACAAACTCAGAGTTCAGACCTGAACTCTGAGTTGACTTACTCAGAGTTGGAAAACTCAGAGTTTTCGGTTTCAGAACAGCTGAAAAGAGTTGGTTTAATACAAGTTTGTGTCAAGTGTATGAGCCTGTGCAGTGATCCTTGATTTACTGCTTGGCCTCCTCCTGCTCTCTTGAATTGTTGCTTCTTTAAAAGAAACTCTTTTCTCTCTGTTAATTAGTCAAGTGAACCTCCAGAGTTTAAATCCTTATTTGTTCATCACGCTCCCTATCCCATCACTGAATAGAGAGTTAATGTATGTGTGTGTGCATCTATGATCGATGTAGGAACATGCCTCACAAAGTTGGAGCATCTTAAACACACATGCACACTCAGAGAAGTACACATTTAGTAAAGCAGCAGCTTCAAAGATGAAAACAAAACAAATTTTTTCTGAATAAATGACTTTCCTCACCGACTTCTTATAAACACACCTACACTCTGTTGTCTTCACAAAGGGTTTAAAGGATTCATGACAGCTGGAGAATAGGCAGTGGGAGATCAGAACTGAGCAGCTGACATCTGTATTTGTGCTGGGATTTCTAACGATATTTATGGAGCTGATGCACGTGTGCTATGATAACATGTAGGTGTGAGTGAGACAGAGGTACTTTAGCAGTACCTCTACCTTCCATCATACTACTGTACGTAACATTCTATGACCACTCAATCTTTCAGTTATTTTTCAAATTAATGGATTGAATTTATAGCCAACAAAATATCAGAAAATAGTAGAAAATGCTCGCAGCTGCTGCAGAAGCTCAGTGTTATCCTTGGAGTGAGTGGCGTTGTCATGGTTGATGACACAGTCGACATAAATTATCCTGTAGATGTTTTTTTCTGCAATACATCTAAACATCTAAACCACAATTACAAAAACAACTTGTTGGGAAGATGCATTTCATTCAACTCCTGCAGCAGCAGTATAAGACATATAGTTTAATGTTTTTTTTTTTGTTTTTTTTTGCATTTCTGATCTGACAGTAACACATTTTCACATGGTCATGGAAATAAGTATGCATCCTGCAGCTTAGTGCCTATTACCTAAAAAGGGAGTCAGACTGAATGAAAGGTTAGCACGTAGTTTAGCCGACCTCACTAACGTTCAGTTCCAGAGCTGAGAGCATCGGAGCAGCAAGCACAAATGAGCTGTGCTGTCCTGCTTTGTGATTCGACTGACAAAATGAAAGTTGACTTAGGGGCTTCTCAACTGATGATTTGAATCAACATTTAGGGGGAAGCCCAAGAAAATGTCTGTCAAAATTTACTTGAGCCTAAGGTGATGTGTTCAGATTGCTTGTGTTGCCTGACTGTTCAAACACGGTTCAAATCCTTACACTGGAGAAGGTGGAAACATTAAATGTTTTATATTTTTCCTTGATAAATGGCTTAAACAATTAATCAGTCTTTTCTACTGATCAACTCATCAGTTAATTGACTTTTCATTTCATCACTGTACTGGAACTACTTTAGACAATGTCTCAGTCCATGCTGTTCGGTACATATATCAGTTAGTGTAAGCTGTTCCACTGTACAGTATGTGTGGTAGCGATTAAAGATTCACTTTCAAACATGCAGCTTTGCTCCTCAGACACGGGTTGAACTTAAAACTTGGGGTCTGCACTATTTGTCACAGCCACGGAGAAGAGAGTGAAAGTAGCTGTGAAGAGAGAGGAGATGATGAAGGGCCATGGCAGTGTTCTTGAGACTTCCACCCACAGAGGAGAGGTTTGTTTCCCTTTCATGTTTTTTTTTTCCTGTGCAGTCACATTGACATGACACGAACAGGCAACCTCTGGCGTTAGCTCTCTTTGGGGCTATGTTGTGTTCAGGCTATATTTAGAATCTATCAACAATAGCAATTTTGAAAAATATTTTTTTATCTCCACTGTCACCTTTGGAAATATGGATGTGCAGCATGTTAAATGACATAAACATCATCATTAGGGTTAAATGATGATGTAACATAATACTGTACTATATTGGTCATAACATTTTAATATAAATAGTGTAATACAAACGTGCTACTTTTTCTTTTGCCAGTACTATACAAGGAGATCAGAAGTCAGTGTTAGTTACAGACTAGCATGACTGAAGCTGACTGTGACTGTCTTGCACAAGGACATTTCAGCAGGTTAAATGTTTGCCAATAGTGGGACCTGAACACAGGTTCTCTAGTTGAAGGACTGGCCTTCAACTTGCTATTTTAGTCTGCTGCCTAGGGAAGTATTGTGTTCATGAAGCCACACAAGGATTTGTCTGCTACTGTATAAACTGCTAAACATTATGCCACTGAAAAGACATGACCGTCTAAATCTCAGTCTCTTGTGTCTAAGACATTTCAGAGTCAGACCAACCTCTCTTACAGCAAATTATGAGAATTTAGATGGTTCGTTTATCTAAAACCTTTGCTTTGGAAAATAATCCTATATGATTGTCTCAATAATGAAAACTAAGAACGGCTTAAATCTTCAAAATTGCAGCAAAACACCCCAGTTCCCAAATGTATTTGACTTTAAAACATGAAAAACAAGCCCTTTCTTTAGTTTTTATTATCTTTATGATGTTTTTTCTTTCTGTTTGTTGCTATTTATGACATGGGATCCAGTTGCAGTCAAGACTAATAATAATAGTTGTGCCATTAGAGAGAGAGAATACAGAAAAGGTGCTTCATGACTTACTGTCAGTCGGCAGAACTCGATTTGCCTTCAGTTGTTTCTGTAGTACTGAGGGCTACCTGCCTCAGTAGAACTTTGTGTCAAAGCACTTCAGCTTCCAAAGCAGGATGAATCAGAAATAAGGATCTCTGTCTGTAAGACAGTGTCTTGCCTTCTTCCAGATGATCTTGAAGTGGATGGAAGTCACCAAAAGTTCAAGAGGAACATACCAAACCAGCAACATTGTATTTATTTATTTATTTATTTGGTGAACCAGGTGAACTGAAGTACTGGCTTGAAGCAAACTTTGTTACTTTATTAAACAAAATGTATTCTGTTTATAATATTTGCTTAAACTTGCTTAAATAATTATGATTTTATGGCCACTTGCGGGCAACAAAAAACAGCCATAGCTGCTAAGTGCTCCACTGCATTCTACATCCATAGCAGGCAGCTATGGCTGTAAATAGAATGAACCAAAACAGTGAAGTTGTTGACTGGACATTAAAATAAAGAGCTGAAACCTGAAGTCATGTGGAGCTGCAGATGCAACCTAATTCTCTGGAGGTTTAACACCACGAGTGAACCCTTTCACATTTTGACATTCTTTTCATATGGTTGTGTACATTATACACGTACATAACATATATATGTACATACATTATGCAAAAATTGCAGTTATATGTCTATATGGATTATGTCACTTACCAGAGGCACTCAGAAACAATAACCCACTCATTAGTAATGAACAGTCATTTTAAAATAGCTTTGAGTTGGCTATTTGCTAATGGCTTCAGGTTAGAACTGAGCAACAAGTCCTTCAACCTTCAGCCTCTATATATTTATTACTTTCCTTGTGACATAATAAGTAGCTGTTGCTAAATGTTGTCAGACTATGACACTTAACATTTTGTCATAATAACCCACTGGCACAAACAATGTGTACTGTTGTATTTTACAGGAGGACAGTCTCGGATTGAGCCTTGGCTCTGAGCCTTGTTCAGTCATTCCCTGGGTGACAGCTTTATGTCCAGATGAACCACGGTGTAGCGCGGACAAATGGCCTTGCTGAGGTTAGCGAGGGGTCACCTGGAGGACACAGGTTTTGGAGGGAATCCGTGCTGGTGCTTGGAGAGAGTAGATTTGTGGAGCTTGAAATAGTTTGTGTGTGCTGGTAGGAGGTGACATGAGGGCAAAGCAGTAGCTTGAGGCGCCATCTATGAAGAAAGCAGCATTTGCTCACATTGGCTCCAAATGGCCAGAGGGCAAGAAACGGAATATAACCTGATGTTTGCTCATGATGAGAATCTCTTTTTTTTAAATCTAATTAAAGGCAGAGAGAGGGTTGCTTTTTAGGAAGTTATGAAAATAAGAACAGAGAAAGCCTCAGAGAGACAAAGAAGTTATGGAACATGCCCTGAGTGACTCACAAGCTTTTAAGTAGAAATTGGAAATATCTCAAAAGCCTCTATTGAAGCATGAAGAGCTCTGCAGTCAGAACTTGAAGAAAAAGTGAAAAAGCTTGGGGGGAGTATAAGACAGAATGGAGGGTTTTGTTTGTTTGTTTGTTTGTTTAGAAATATTAGAAACAGTCATGTTAAAGGATAAGGTGGCTTCTTGTGACATGTCTGGCACAGAAGCCATGTATGTGCCAGGTGGATATAAGCAAGAGTCAGGAAAAAGTCAGACAGACTCCAACTGAGACAAACAGTACGTCAATGGGATCGCTGACTGAAAAATAGTGCGCTTGCTTTGGGAGATCTGTCTGTTTGTCGCTCCGTCCATCTTCCGGGAGTGTTCTAGAGAGATTAATGTGCTGCCGTCAAACTCTCAACTCCCTCCTGTCAAACACAGGCTCCGCAACCTATTTATAACTGGACGCCCACTCAAACAGTAACGAGTCTCTGGGTGACAAATGGATTTGGAGGACACCTGGCACACCCCAGTTTCCTCCTCTCTGTTCCCTTCTCTGCCATCACTCATCTGGCCCCTGGCCCCATTTTAAATCTTTTTTCTTTTATCCCCTTTCCCTGTGTATGTACCACCTCCTGACCCACTTCTCCCTGCACTTTCTCCTCTTTCCACCTGGTTTTCAACACCTAACTTCATTACAAACCATTCATTTGTCTCCTTGTCACCAACCCCTTTCTGTCAGCCTCTGAATTCCCATTTTCATCTGTGGCTCTCTAGGTTTGATTCACCTCTGCACTATTCTCTGTCAATCTTCATCTCTCTCGGTCTCTTAGCTGGTTGTGACTCAGTGCTAGTGCCTATACTGGATTAGCCAGGGGCTACTCTGCCAAGTGCTCTGGGCAGAACATTTAACAGTTTTCAGGTTTTTCCATTCACCTAGCAGGTGACAAGAAGAAATGTGGAGAATGATCACTACAACAGAGTGATGTCTCTCTATTCATAATAAATGGTGCTGTGTTCTCTCTTAAAGAGCTAGATCCCCACAGCAGTCCTGCTTGTGCACTTGCTTTCAAACAGGCAGCTTTCCTGTTGGTGTGATTTATGGAATGAGTTTTAAAAACTAAAGTAAAACACTGAATTAGTTGACTTTAAGACTCATCAAAAATGCCATTTAATTGCTACTTTAAATGATACTTGCTGTTCTGACTATCAGCAACATATTTCCTCAGCTATTAATTCTATTATACAATACATTACTGTATGTGACTTAAAATATACTAGCAGGAACTCTGTTGGAGAAACTCTTGATCACAGCATTCAGAGATTAAAGTGACTCTATTTATTTATTAAGAAATCAAAGCTGTATCTTGATCAAACCTTTCTGGATGTTTGAATGTTTCTAATGTGTCTCTGGAAGGTTAAATCAACTGAGGGAAAGGCAACGCTTTGCTGGTTTCCTCACATAAAGTTAACTTACCACCTGATATGTCTGAACTTTTCTCTTTTTTGGTTTGATCAGTTTATGACTGCTGCAGTTGAACGTAAGTTTGATGTGGTGGCAGCAACATCCATGAATCCTTGTCCACTGCAGTAAGCCATTTGGAAGAGGACAGAAAATGTTGCTGTTTTTCTAACTTTCACTGACTAAAACTGCAGTTTATAGCAAACAGTTCTTTGTTACACAGCTGGAAGAAAAAGTAATGAAAGATTATGGCTGTTTGTGTCTTATCAGCTTAGAAATATTTTGTTTATCGATATCAGATCACATTTCATGGCCAATTTATGCAAAAAAACCAGGACATTACAAATGGTGCCATCTTAACACATTAATTTCTATTTGTCTGGTTTAAACTGGACCTGCAGTTTTTTCTGTACTCCTCCTGTATGTAATGGAGTGTATGCCTGATTGGTTACTGTTTATAACACCAGGCTAGTCAAGGGCTTGTCTCTGCTGTTTTTGTTGCTGTAGTAGATTCCGTGTTGTGTTGGCAATGACAGCTTGTTAATGTCTAACTCACCATCTCCTCCTCTTTCATGCCAACTGGCTGCTCCTCCCCGTTCACCTCCAGTACATCACCAAAGGGTCCTGTACACATGCCCCACCCCTTCATCCATCCTCTATCGCAGTTTAGACACTCAGAACATACGTTGCAGTAGTGGAGATGAGAGAGAGGGGGAGAAAGAGGCATAACCAGGAGGAGGAGAAGAGAGTGTTGATTTAAGTTCATGAAGATTGAGGTTATGTCATTGGTGCATATGAACAAATATGAATGGTCATGTGATCAGTAAACAGAAAGAACAGCATTCAAGCAAAGACATGATGTAATGTGCATTTCTGCCTGGTTATCAGTGTCTGGGTTGTTCTGATGTAGAGAAGGACAATCAGTGATGCACAGAAGATGGAAAAGTGATGGATGAACCTTAAGTGAAACTTATTTATCTGAGTTAAGCAGGGTCAAGGTTGCACAATACACAACATAAAAAGGATTAATGATGCAGAAAACACAGCACGTCATCATCATAGCGCCATACTGTACGTTGGTAAGTGAAAACAAATGAAAGCAATGCTACTATAACTACAGAAGATGCTATTATTTATCATGGGAAATGTCTTCTAGATGTCCTCTGAATGTGCATCTCTGCTGCTGTGCAGGTCCTTGCAGCTGCAAAACAATGTTAATGGAAAAAATTTAAAACAGGCCACAAAGGTCTCAAAACTTTATCTCCATATTCTGAGAAATATAATATATTCTTGTTTTATTGGTATACACATACAAATTCCTGATCCACACAGACAGTAACACCAGAAAATATAGCTGCAGTGGTGAAACATTCATCAATCCTTAACATAACTTAGCTAACAAAGAGCTTTGTCTTCTGTCACAAGCTCAAATAAGATCTGTCGCATCAAAGGTCCCTTTCCTTCCAGCTCAAGACTTTTTATAGAGCTCTTTGACTTTTAATAAAATGCCTTTTCACAGTGACTGTAATATAAAAACAGTATAATTTAATAGTGGCCACTATTCTGACACCATGAGGCTCACACACTGAAGTAATGGGTACACTTTTCTTTGCGCATTTCCTTTCGCTATCTGTGACAGAGACAAACATGAAGGCAGTAGAGGTTGATAGGAGATGTGAGGCAGAAAGTGGAGCTGCTGTTTGCAGGGTTTTACTGAGCACTTTCTGATATCCTCTGGGGACTGATGAAGCAAGCAATTACTCTAACACCCCACTAGGGACTGCTGTGTGCTGCTCATCTCCCCACTCGTACTGGGTGTGAACCCTCCGAACAGGCTGGAACCCTCCATACTGTATGTGATTTCATCTCTGATCTGTGTCACAGTTTTTGCATCACTTCAAGTAGATGCCGTCTCTGTTTTTGTGACACTGTTTCAACGTGTGTCTTTTATGATCCAGCTATCCTCTATGATCAGTGTTTAGGTTTACCACAAAATAAAGTGATTTCAGAGCCTGATGTGAAGATAAGAGAGTTTAAGGTTGATTTCCTTAACTTCACAGCCTCCTACAGTAAACTCCACCACCTGCCTCTCATCCTCAGTTTCTCCATTTGTCTTTTCCCTGATACCAGCTGGCAGAGAGCAGTTTGCACAGTGACAGATGACTATCAGCATCATAACACAGATCTGAACCATGTTGAGTCGACAACTTGTAATCTCCAATGCCCTGCTCGTGCCACATCTGTCACCGGCTGTGTCTCTCACCATCATACTTGTGCAACCTGCTTGTTGGACAAATGCGTGTCTGTGGGTGGGGGGGTGCTGGTCACAGTTATCAGCAGCTTTGTGATACAGCTGATGTGTTGCCAAGGCGACCGATCTACCGTGACAGTTGCTGTCATACTCGTCTCTGCTAATGACTGCCTGTTTTGATTGATCCCTTTTATTTCATTTTCAGTTTCTTGGAGGTATTTTTTTTTTTGCCTATTGCTCTTTTTATGTGGTAGCATTCCAGTTAAACTGTCAGGGTAATTCTCTTGAAAATTGTTCATGTTATTCTCATGATTTCAAGAAAATCTGCATGTCTGTCATTTATGCATAGAGGCAAATCATATGAACCCAGCTTCTTTTCCAAGGGCCAGAAATCCCTACACTGATGAAGACAACTGTGTTTAAGGTGTTGTAAACTTAATATACTGTATTGCAGCAGTTGGGCTTATTTGTTGTTTCTGTATCATCCTAATGTATGCTCTTCAGTGTAAACTTTGCCACTCACCTGAGGTGCTGTTGCCAGGGCCTCAGCTGGTGACACCCCCCTACCTCTGCAGCCCAGTCTTACAATCGCTGAAGTGTTATAGCTGCTAATACTAGTACTGTTACTGGTGATTGCTCATGCAGCTAACTGTCCTGTGACTGGCATTTTTTCCTCTGATTCAACACCATGTTGCCTTCCTAAGTGAGTAGTAAGGTTCATACTCTACAAGCACTGCGCATTTTGTGCAGTGCAGCTGTTTTATCAAGAATCTCTTCATTGTTTTAGCAGAACATGAGCTTTGGCCTTAGGGTAATTGATGTGTTTAACACGGTGGCCTCTGACATGTTTTTGTCCCCTGGACATGGGTTGCTAGAAGTGACTGGACATCAGTAGAAGATCATGTGTCACACAGAGGCACGCACACACTAGAGGCCACAGCACAAAGAGGGGTAACAAGAAACTTGCCAAAGATTGATTTATGATATTAATTTTAGGCAAGTTTTGAAGGAATCTGTGGTTTTAAACTGATGCAGCCATATCTCCAATATGTATCGGTTAATGTTTACACCCCTAATCAGTAACTGCTCTGCTGGACTATTAATCAACAAAATCTAACAGGGCATTTAGATGTTTTAAAAGTTGATATCAAGGTTGGCGCTTAAATTTAATATCAAATTAAACTTACTGAGTGAAATGCAGCCGCATTCTGTGCCAGCCATGCTTTTGTCTCAAGAGCAGATGAACTCCAAACACATTTTTCTCTCTCTCTTCTTGCAGTAACTTCTTATTTGGTGTGTGGAGCTAAATACATCCTCTTTTAATGTTCCTGTTGTCTTTCAGCGCCTCTCCATCACCACATGCCCACATTCTGGTAAATCATTTAATCAGCCGATCTAAGTGATAAATGAATTTCAGTATGTAATCTAATTCACTACTTTAATTGATAACCCATGGCCAGAGCCTAACTAATCTGACAGCAGATGTGTTCCTATGGGAGAGTGCTTGTTAGGTCAGCCTTGTTGGCTTTGTGTGGAATGAGAATGGCAGCGTGTTAATGCTACAAGAGGCTTGGCAGCAGGTCTGCTGGGAGTAGAGGAAACAAACTACATGTCAGAGGCAGCTCAGTAAACCTGCTCTGTAAAAGAAGTAACCCTAATAGTGCTTCTCTACTAGCAGCAGAAATATTCTTATTGAACCAGCAGCGGTGACAAGATTTAAAGTAAATTACAGTACACACCATTACACAATTGTTAGGAAACCTTAGACTAATCTTAGCAACACAAATCAGGTTTTGGCTTTCTTCACTGAAATGAAAGTAGAAATATAATCATCTTGTTAAGGACCTTATTTACTTGAAAAAAAAATCCTGCTGATATACTGTAAGAACCACAACAAAAAAGATACAGTAGCTTTTTGCAGTTGGGTTTCTGGCAATGGGACCTCTTAGTTTGTAGAGTACATTTTAATACAAAATAGCCAAATCTCAGGGACAAGGCTGTTTTTTTTATTTTTATAATAATAGTATTGTCAACAATATTTCTTCATACAGAGACTAAAACTGGCAATGACTTACTGTACTTCTACTCAGGGTTAATACTGTATCTGTCAGCTGACAGTCCCGAATTAGCTTGTTCATTTTTGCGATAGATCTGTTGTTTCTGAAAAATGAATAAAAACACATTTTTTTGTGATGAAACACGAGGCCTGACTATGTCGTCCCAAACACCTTGAACAGCCATAATGTTTTTAAGTTAGTACAAGTCATCGTCAACTGCAAATTTGTGAGATTTTGTGCAAGCTCTCGGCTTTGTTTACATTCTGTTAGCCACTCATGCTCAGGTCTGGGGTTTGCCTAATGAAGAAATATGTCACCCAGTACAGCGGTGTATTTCACTGATGTGTTTTTAATCATATTTTAACAACAACATCACAGACAAAGAAGCTAATCCAGGACTGACAGACTGAGTACCGGAAAATCATTGTTGGTTTTAGTCTCTGTGTGGAGATTGCTGAAAACACTATTAATGTATAAAATGGCTTTTTCTTTAAGTAATGTCTTTAGTGTTGGCCTTTAAACATGAAGTGATCAATGGTGTTGGGCCTGGTGGATCTGACAGAGTTCAGTTGCTGTTGGAGAAGGAGGAATTATATTTCAGCTTTAGCATGGACATACTGTACCAGTTTTGTTTGTAACAACTCAAGCCTTGAGTGTGTTTTTATTCTTTAACAGCTCTTGATTCTCTTTATATAAATTAATTAACCTATTATCACCCTTTCAGATTGTCACAGAAAAATAAGATGATTTGTTTTCTACACTTGTGAGAAAGCACTTAGCTCTCCTATTCTGCACATCAGTTTAGATTTTTCATGTCACATCTCTTTTATTTCACAAATTTGTCTTCTCATTATGTCCCTGCTACTTTTGCCTGCGGGTGCCTTTTAAGCACTGCGGAATTTGAAAGTTTGTTTCTGCAGTATATTAAACAAACTCTCCTAGTGTTCACTCTCATACATACAGAGGTGTTGCAACTTTCTGTTTGACAACTCTGGTATACTACTCACAGTCTTGGCAACGTGCCTGCAGACAGCTGCTGTGTAATCGCCCTGATCTTGTTAGCATGTTGTGGGAGAAAAACAGACAGTGGCTCTGACCTGACTTAATGAACCTGCTGTCAGTGATGTACAATAACAAACTGTATGCTGTTATACTGTATATTTCTATAATATATATTTTTCTACCAATATACAGTTTGCTCATGCATTCCTCTTTACTTGCTGGGTGATAATAAAAGCAGGTGTATATGGTTTTACTTCTGCGTTTTCTGTTGTAAACTGTTTGTCAGTATTGCTCACTGCAGCACATTGCATCCTTGAGGTCTAACAAATGTGTGGATGATTGCATATCATAGCCAGATTTCTTTTTAATCTTTTTGTTTCCTACACTGGGATTGTTTATATTCATGTGTACTTGCTAGTAGCCTTCGTCTTTTGTTCTGATTGTCAGTGTGTTACTGCCACCTGTAGAAAAGAATGCCACTGGTATGGATGTTATGTTACTTGTACAGTGTGCTTGCATGAGACAAACAAAACAGGGATCCACTAAAACCATGGACTAACCATGTCTAGCACTGTCTTCAGAGTTGATTGATATTTCTCAGTGGGCTTTTCATTGTGAGTGGCCTTTCACATTGCATGCAGTTGTTTGAACAATAGTGGAATTTTAATTACCTTTTACACCATTGTCTACAGTATGAACATAAGGCTGGAACGCAGTGCTACTGTACACAAAGCCGAAACCCCACTGTGAAAAGATATATAACTTCCTTTCCACCTTCTTCTTTGGTGTTGCCCCTCCTTCATAATAACTCATCTCATGAATACACAAACACTCTGTGTATCAGCTTAGATAGAGAAGCTTCTTAAATCTTTCGTTTATATCCTTAGATTTTCTTCAGCTTAAGCTACTTGACCAAATTTCACCCTGTCAGGAATATTTCAGTCAGTGGATGCTTTGCAGCATTTAATGCACCAGTGTACATCTGTGTGCATGTGTGATGGATTCGCTCTGCTGTTAATAATATAGGGCACTGATACGGGACAAAATATGATATATTAGACCTGAGAAATTTACTGTGGAGTCTTTGGCAGCTGTGGCAGTGGAGTATCTGTTACATGTGACCTTCTCCTTAGTGTTTGACTGTCCTTTTTGATTTTTATCAACTGTGTACCTACTCTCACTGGCTGTCAGGCAAGGCAGTGCAGTACTTTAGCTAGGAGGCCTTTAATGTCTGCACATTTTTGCTCAAATTGCTGTGCTTTCCCTGTGGTTCAGAGTGAGACGTGTGGCCTTGTGTGAGTGAGAAAAGACAGCAGTTTTTGATTGAGCAAGTGTTTTCATCCACCTGCCACAGCCAGAGTGGGCCTGCTTGCATGATAAACAGCCACATTCAGCCCCTCAGGAAAGTCAGCTTTTCTATCCCTTTTTGTTTCTGTCCTATCTCTCTCTTTCTGCACCCATATTAACTTGTTTGCTCATCTGGAGTAATTATTTCTTAAAAACAAAATGCTGTTTGTTGGATGGTTGTGAGAGCTTATTGTTTTTGTGAGGATGAGAAAACCCACTTGGATGGTACCACAGGTGATGCTATTCCCCATTTTCAAAATCAGACTTTAATGCTTTGTTTCTGCTTTCATCGCTTGGCGCACTGGCACAGTAGTGTGCTGTATCGTGCTGCTCTGTTGAATCCATTGAGATTAGCTTGAAAGCACACTGGGCATTTCTCTCATACTGAAGTAGTACCTCCATCTCCGACAGATATTTGCGTTTTTCTGTCTTTCTTTGTGGCTGTGAATATGAAAAGCCAACAAGTCTAGTTTTACAAAAACACTTTTAGATTTAAAGAGGCAGTGGGAAAAATGAGGTAGGGATGAACACAGTAAATGTAACATCTCATCTATCACACCAGGTGTAGTTGGCACAGTTTCTTGTTGCTGTTCTTTCAGCCATGCTTCATTTTACTTTACATACAGGAGGTCCAGTGTGGTTACAGTAATACTGCAGACAAAAGGGCATTTGTGCACAGTGAGATGATCCTTAAATTGGAGGACTTGGATTCTCTCCTTTCTTTCCTCCCCCAGTGAAGATCCACTCTATTGCTAATAATCTACCAGCTCCAGAGGTTGTTTTGTAACTTGCACTGTGCACTGATCTACATGTGGGCAGGGTAAGGCAGGAAGAGACATTTCCAAAAGGGATTATTAAGGTATCAGATTAACAGGTCAAGTCAGTTTTTATTTGTGTAGCCCAATTTGCCTCAAGGGGCTTTACAGTCTGTATGGCATATGACACCCTCTCTCCTTAGAACCTGATATCTGAACGTGTACTGACAGCTAGACGAGAGACAGGTCCAGGATGGCTGGTGGTACAATGCAGAGGAACTGCATGATAAAGAGGACAGGGAGAAGAAGACATGCAAATGTGAGCCAAGGCGTAATCAAAACGATTCCCCTAGTTGAAAGTCATGGCTTATCGATGACCTTTAAGTTTGTATTAAAGTGCCTCCACTGAGTCAGACTGTCTGATGTAAACAGGGAGGTTATTCCAGAGGAAGGGGACATGATAGGAAAAGTCTCTGCAGCCTGCAGGGGTTTTTTTTTTTCAACTCTGAACAGACCGGATCCTTGCATGCTGAGGGTGGAGAGGATGGAATGGAATATAATGTTTAAGGAGATCAGACAGGTATGAAAGGCCCATTTAAGATTTTATATGTTATTAGAATCACCTTAGTCTGATTTACCTTGGGAGCCAGTGGCAGAATACTAAAATTGGTGTAATATGGTCAGAGTTTCTGGATTTGGTAAAAAAAATAATAAATGCAGCACTCTGAACCATTTGAAGACTTTTTAGTACCTGTCAGGCCTGAAAACAGAATGTTGCAATAATTGAGAATGGATGACATAGAACTGTGAATTGCGGTCTCTGCATCTGCCATAGGTAGAAAGAACGGAATTCTAGTTATGTTACAAAGGTGAAACTGGGCAGTATTTTCATTACATGAAAGGATAAAAGTAATTTAAATGGTAACAATGACTAAGTACAGTACATGCGATTTGTTGTAAATTATTAGAAACGCAAAAATACTGGTATGGTGCTTTGCACAATGAAATAAGTTGGATTATGCTGTTCTGTCTATGACTCAGGCATATTCCACCTGTGACTATACCAGTCAGTGTTGCACTCTGTGGAGATCAGAGGTCAAGGCACTGCTGTCAGAAGATGTGCAACTCTTTGAAGTATCTCTGTATGTAGGCTGGTGTGGATCCTCCTTCTTATCCAGTCGTCCTGTATTCAAACTAACCATCTCTTGAAGTACCCATGGCTGGTCATTTTGCTCATTTCCAGCCATTTAATGTTTAATCTTGGGTACCTCTAGATTAGCTTTGCACCCATCATAACTCAAAATAGTCTAATTATTTCACAACCATAAAACCAGAGGGCATCTTTTTAAAAACGAGAGCATAGTTCCTGAACACTCACAGTTCCTGTTGCCGGTGTTGTGTTACAAGTGGACAGCACCACGAACCGCAACAGCATTAATTAATATGAATTTTTTCTCCATAGATAGGTAAACAACGGTATATGTATCGATGAAAAGAGATGTGTAACACTCTAAACAAAGCCGGTAACTGTGAAACCCCATATTTTAACTAGCATAATGCAGACACAGTAACCTCTCCAGCTTTTTCAACTATTCTCTACAGAAACAATGCATTAACAGACAGGAAACATGTGTGTTTCTTGTTTTTAATAAACCTACCATTAAGTCCCACTGAGTAGTGGAAACATCACTCTCGTTCAAGTAGCTCCAAGGTCGGTAACAGGTAGTGTAGCACTGATAATAACATCATGGATCATTAATCTGCACATTAACCCGCAACACATCACATGCAGCAAACACACTTGCCTCAAGCAGTCAAAACAAACAGGTACTGTGCTCCGGGGGAATCCAGCGAGTCCCTGTACATGAACATTCCCGGACATGCAGTAACCTCAGGCCCTGTACTTTTTTCCACATCATCTGGTCACAGTGCAGCAGCAGGAGGTAAAATATATCCACAAAACTGGTCATAGTTGAAAAATTCCACCTTTACAGTGGCATTGGTGGATGTCAGGCAAGCTCCCATGAACTACCTGGAAATTATGACCATTCAAGGAAATCCTTAAACTATCATGTAATACTTAGATTTGTAAAAAAAAAAAATTCTAGTGAGCGAGAGTTTGTGAGACTTGTATAAACCATGTTTCTAGAACATACAGTATGTACACCTAACTTTTTGAGCTTTAGGTCATGTCTAAAATGACAAGTCTCTTTTGTAACACTGTAGATAAGTCAGAAAACAAAGAAAAGCATGCCATGGCCTCTTTAATCTCTATTACTTTGGTCTGCTTTCATCTAGCATCTTATTGAAAGTAGCATCCGTCTCCCCAGCACCGATGTAATGAGGTGTGTTGGGAGTGTCTTCTTCTTCACGCTCAGCAGCAGTAGTGTGTTGACTGATGTGGTTCAGCTACAGGCTATAATTAAGAGGCTCTCTCACCTGCTGCTGGACTACTGTTGTTCTAGAAAAAGACAACCAGCTTTTACCAGGATGACAGGTGAAACAAAGAGGTTCATTATGCTTGTTCCTTACACCCTATTTTCCTCCTCTCTTTTTCTGCCTCCATGACACTTATATATCATCTCTAGCATTAATCCTCCAGTTGAGCACAAACGTATTTGTTGTTTTCAGCTTCAGATGTCGCTGTGGAACCGTAGTATGCTCTAATAGTCTGAGTGCATGCCTGTGTGTATTAAAAGATGCTTTGCTGGGCCGACATTACTGTTACAGTTTTAACTTGGCTGCCTCCACAGTATTCCCCAGTGTCGTCCAGGGAAATTTTGGAGTTGGGAGGGTTTGTGGGCTAGAGAGAGGCAGATGATGGATTGGCACAGGGAAGCAATAGGTAGAAAGATGGGTGTGCCACTTCTTATTCTGCATGTTTTAATGATCAAGACGGTGTTCCCATCACTTTTTGCAGGGCAACAGATTGCATTTGTCTCTGTCAGTTTTACATGTGGCAGCCTGGAGCCTTCTGGTTGTCTTGGCCTGTTATTACATTCAGCATCACAGACATGCAGGCTGACCTTCTGATGGCTTGCTTTCACTGCCAAGCCATCAGTTTCACCTTTTAACTCTCCTTTCCTGGCACAGTGGTGCCTCAGAGCTTTTAGGGATTACCTTAATGGAGAGAAAATAGTGAAGTGTACATGCCTGTTATGTCTTTTTACCTGGAGCCTCATTGTTTTAAGTGTATAGAAGCCACATCCAGTGAATGGGTGAGAGAAAAAAACAAATGTTTCTTTTTCAAATTCCATTTTTGCTGGATGTTGAACAAAGCCCAAATGTTTGCCGTCAAATATCTGCACTAATACATTTCAAGGTCTGTCTGACCGCTTCCTGTTAGGAAGAGAAGAGCCACTTGTTCTTTTTGCAGATTTAGTAATTACAGTATGGAACAGGAAAGTCATGGTAGCAGTACCATCACAAAGCCAACAGGTAGCACACAAGTTGGTTTTAATGTGGTAACCTTTCCAACTATCCTTATGAGTGCGACTAATATGGCCCACAGCTGTCATTTTAAAGTTTAATACATGTGGAACTGCAGCCCCCTTGTTGGTTCTTGAGTTGTGACCTGCAGGGTTTTTACAGGCCTGATTTGTGGTTTAATAGCAGGTTATATTGAATCCTGCCATGTCCCTCTCTCCTTCTAGTTATTTGTTCTAACTGTTCCCACTAGAGCATATAGTTACAATTGCCAACAGCTGTACGCCTGTTGCCTGTAGTCTTAATAGACATGCTGGATTTGCAGTTTGCTGTTTTCGCAACTGCTGCTAATTTTTTTCCTTTACCTCTTCCCTGCTTCTTCTCTGGTTAATATTCAACCGGTCTACCCACCTTGTGCTGTCACAGCCTGTATCCTGCAAGGAGCCCTGCCATGCTTGCAGTAAATTAGGCTGTGTATCAGAGGGTTGAGCTTGCCTTGCTTTCCTCAACCATTTGTGTAAAAACAGACCTTTTGGGGAGACACTGCTCTATCAGGAAAACTTGGCTCTGTTTAAAAACACAATTCAACATGGGAGAATCAGCAAAAGGAGTCCCAAGAATAATGTTGCCCTTAGAAATAACCAGCCACAGCATAATAGTTTGATATGAATATGAGAAAAAAAGAAAAAATAGTTAAATATATACACTAAGATTAAAAAGAAAATCAGCAGCAGAAACACACAGAGAGGCTAAAGGCAGTGAATGTCTTCCTTGTATCATTCTCTCTTTGACAGATAAGCAACATGTATTAAATCAGAATCAGCTTTACTGGCCAGGTGTGTTGGACATGAAGAATTTGATTCTTGTACAGAGATTAAATACAAAGTAGAGAAGTGCATTTTGCCACATTAATATAAAAGAACCCTAACAAAGCTGAGACTCACAGATTGCAGCAAATTACATAACAATAAGTAAAATGTTTTGGCACTGGCAAATGTGCATATGCACGCATATCTTTAGGAATTTGTTAAGTTCAGTGGTTTTATTAGTACAAAGTTTGATTGAAATGATGCAGAATTTATTGCTATTATCCTGATCCATAAAGCTGGCAGCTCTGAGCTGAAAGTGCACTTCAAAATTGTCTTGACATGATGTTCTGGACAGAGAGTTCTGTCTTCAGGGTCTTATTGAGGCTAATGATAGATTTTTCAATTTATTACTCATGCTTTTTTATTCACTGATCTCACTTAATTTTGCTGATGTCTAACAGTTCAGAGCCAAGCCTATTCAGTGGAAAACACCTTGTATGTGAGCAGTAAGACATTTAGAGAGCTCATCTTCTGTAATGTTAAAGTATAAATTAGTATTTTATTTGTTTTTGAATTGTTATTTCGCAGCCACCGAAACAATCAGTTTGGTGCCTGAGAAGCTATTTTACCAAACCAATTCCAGTTTCTGGAAATTAATGCTGAAACATATAGTCACTTAATTGATTATAAATTGAATTGGCAAAGGACTGGTGCCCTTTTTTATATATAGTGAAATACTATAACCTTTGTAATTTAAACTGTTGGTGGAACAAAACAGTGAATTCCAAGACCACACCTTGAACTCTTTCTGACATTTTACAGACTAAATAAATAATTGAATAATGGAGAAAATACTCTGCTAATTAAATGTTATGGTGTCTTTCTATGCCCCAAAAGACAGTAAATGAATATTTGCATTATCCCAAATAATATTTACTTACCTTTTTTAAATCAGCATTGAGACAAGAGCAACTCAGGAAACCTCAAGATGTACGGTAGTTGCCTATGTGACAAAAGCACCATGTACAGAGTAAAAATGTTCAAAGAGCCTATGAATTTAAATTTAGCTTTTAAGGAGTTTAGAGTTCTATTTTGATATATGCCGTCAGCAGCTTTCTTGTCATTCTGGGAGACTTGCAGCTTCTCTAACACCCTCCAGTACCTCTGACTCATTTGTTTAACATGCCCAAAATATAAAGAAAGACCACCTGCCTCTTCCTAATCCATCAGAGCACAGCCAATCCGGTTGCCTTCATGTCCCAAGTCGACTTTTGGAAGTGTGTGGTCCAGGATGTGGTTGTTGGATATAGGATATTATGTATGTCTGTTGATAGTTGGTTATGGGTAGAGTGGCAAATGCCTCATCTCACAGACTGAAATTCCCACTGAAGGTGAAAAGTTGAGGAATATGGCTCAGTGAATGCAAGACAAAATAAGAATATGGGGTAATCACAAAAAATGAAATATATGAAAAAAAAAACCCATTTTGGCATCTTTCATATGGATCATCTTCATTTTGTCGATCAATCTCCACAAATGAAAAGAAGGTTTTTAGGTTTGATCTGTTTTGCATGAACCCAGAGACCAAATGGAGCTGGACTGCTTGATCAAGCTGCAATCATTGCTAGTTTGTTTTTTATTTGCCTTGCGGTATCCTTTTCTCAGCTTAGATAATTTCTCCCCCTGATTGTCTTGTCTTATCTTTCAGTGCCCTCTGCAGCAGACTTGTTTTATTTAGGCAAGTCAATGCTCTTGATTGTGCTCTCTATCTTCACAGTGCAGCCCAGGCCTCACGAGGTGGGCTCACAGATCTTATCGGTTCTGATTGTAGACTCCTTTTGTCATTTGAGCCCTGTATTATTTAGTTGACCGACAGGCTACACCTTTTCCTGGAGCTTCTTAGTCTTTGTAGTTGCAATTTGGCCTGCTGCAGACCTGGACTTACTGACAGACATTGTCGTCTTGAGATAAAGCATTAACCAGAAACCCACCCCATCAAGGCTCTTTTATGCAGGCTTCAATGATGTTGCTGTTGTGTGGGCTTGCACAGATTGTTTTGGGTTATTGTCTGCCAGCATATGTGGAAATATATTGGCTGTGACTGACGAAAGTAAAGATGAATAATTCGTTCCCGTTTTCTGTTCTTACTCTGCTGCCCACACAACTTTTACCCCAGCTGTTTTCAAGACGAGGGCTTTGTACAGTATACTGTACATCTTTGTGAAGTATATTCACAAACTGCAGTTTGGAAAGTTTCTGGGCTGTATTCCAAACCAGTGGTACAAAGAAACGTATGCAACAAAACTGAGTTCATATATTTCTGTTTACAAGCCAGTTTAGCATTTTAACTTCTGTTAGAACTTTTTCATATTGACTTGAAATTATAGAGGCATGTCACTGTTTTTGATGCTCCGTCAGCCTTGGTATATAGGTCCAGCTTTGTCAACCATTAGGGCCCTTGAGTCAGGTCCTTGTTAGCTGATGCACAGTAAGTTCCAACCTAATGAAGTGCAAACCAGAGATGTGGGAGGCTGCGAGGGACCAGAGAGTTCAATCCTAATGCTGTTTGCCAGAAGGTCAGTCCGTTCCACCTCACCCGTGCTCAGTTTATCAGCACTTCATAATGTGGTGAATGTAAGGGCAGGGTATTGAAACATCTGATAGCCCTTTAGTGTGATATCTCTGAAAGAATGAATAGAGTGAGAAATGTGCTCACAACGAGTGTGCAGTTTGATTACAGCTGCGTCAGAATGACCTTCTGCCCTTAACAGGCTTCCTCTGTGTTAAGGTTTGTCCACCGGAGAGTGTTGCAGCCTCCATCTGGCCAGCTTCCTCCTCTCTTCCTCTGTGTTCATTAACAGTCCATTTGTTGCTCCTGCCCTGAGGAGCTTCCCTCTGCTGCTCACTTGCTTAACTCATCCTAATACTGCTGATGAGCCTTTAAAGTACAGATGGTCTACTTCATTCACCCCTATTAAGCCTCAGCAGTTTTTACGCTTTTAACTTTACTGGTGTTTTATAATGTAATGATTTTTTTTGTAACCTGCTTGAAGTCTGAAGTTTGAGAGTTGATGATTAAATATGTTGTGATTGTAAAAAAACACTAAAAATGCATGATGATCATTATTTTCTGTTCCTAAAGTTCTTGTAAGACACTGTTAGCCTTCATAACAAACCATTTCCCTATATGTTAATCCTTATGAACACATTATAATGCATATTTAATGCATTAACACAGAAAGTGCTATCATTTCACGGTAGCTCTTTTCTGATGGTCATGTGACAGTGCTCTGATGTGTTTGCTTGCACATCTGTGCACAAACACACAAATTAACACCTGGCATGTTTCTCTTCTAGCCAACCCTGGGGCCTGTTTTCCTAAGCAAGGTAACTCACCGAGCAAATGGCTCCCTGCTCTTTTATCATGCTTTAAGTTCATCTGTTTTCCCAGTCACATACTTTTGTGTAACCATACTGTCTCCTCCCGGCTGTCTCCCTTCTCTTCCTTCCACCTCGAGCTGTGTTATCCGTCAGTTAGAGCACTGATAAAAGGCCAAGGGCTGTCAGATTGATGAGCCTCCTTAAAATATGGACAGCAGAATCAGTATCCTCTAGACGAGAGACTGTGAAAATATATAGAGGAAATGGCAGAGGGTTGAATAGGAATTTCATAAAGTTAAAACAGGCGTTGGTGAGGAAGCTTGACTTCACCTGACTTTGTCACCATAATTTTCAGTATTTTGTTTCTGTCTGTTTTCACAGAAAACACAAAAAGGCACTTAACATGACAAGCAGGTGTATTACAATGAAATATACACTGACAAAAATTCTCTTTTAGCCTCTTGCTTTGATTTAATGGAGAAGCATTTTATATTTCTCTTTTTCTTCTATTCAGAACTTGAAATCAGATATTTTGCAGAGAACCACTCGGTCCTGGTTTAACATCTCATCCCTTTTCTCTCTCTCTGTCCTTTCCTCTCGGTGCCATCTTTTTCCACTCTCATTCTTTCTGCTTATTTTGATTCCACCTGTGAGTGCTTGCTCAGTGTGTATGTACATCTCCACCCTAAATTTTTTCTGCATGCTTGTTTGGATGATGATTCACCTCCTTCTTGCACACTGTACACCCCTTCCTTGTGTCTTTCCTTCATTCTTTTTCTTTATCCTCCCTTCTCCACTTCTGTCCTTGTCCCTCAGATCCCGAGCGTGGTGGCAGTCACATGATCTCGACAGATGACTTGGAGTATCCAAGGGAATACCGGACACTGGGGAATAGTGCCCGCCGCTTCTCCAATGTGGGCCTGGTGCACACGTCGGAGCACCGCCATACCGTCAGCGCCGCCCAGAGTCTGGAGGCCCTGACCAATCTGCACAAGGCTGACATGGAACGGAAGAGGGATGCCTTCATGGATCACCTGAAGAGCAAGTACCAGCAGCAGCAGCAGCAGCTGCAGCATCCTCACCACAGCCCACACCACAACCCGCCATCGCCCTCACCCTCCCACGCCAGCATGAGGGGCACATCAGAGAGGTCTGCACGAGAACAGGTACACAGTTCACCTGCTCACGAGGAAGTTACTCTCTTAAATAGAACTCTGTATGTTTACAACATACATCCCAATGTTGTCACATTATTCATGCATCTGTTGTTCATATCACTTCACTGCCATTTGGAGATACATATTACACTTCAGTTAGTACTAAGTGTGCATTTCTTTTTTGCAGTTAAACTGGTTAATACTGACACTGATATAGTGAAATCAACACAAAAATTACATTTGCATGTAGAGACAAAGTCCCATCACTTAGGTGAAATCATATGTATCGTAAATTTAGCAAACTGATGTAATGACAGAATGGCATATGGGGGAGAGAGAGAGAGAGAGAGAGAGAGAGAGAGCTAGTGAAGGCGGGTGAAAGACAGATGGAGTCCATCGTTGCTGTGGCAACCCATGCCTTATATGGTAAGTAGAGATATCACATTGCAAAGGTCAGGTTGTGTAGAGAAGAAAGAATTGTAGAGTAATAAAGCCAGAAGGAAGAGAGGAAAACAAGTGGAAGGCAGGCAGTTAAAAACAAGTAGTAACCACCAGGAAGGTGAGTGGACACTTCTAGTGACAGGGCATTTTCACTGCACAGGGGAGGAAGCAGCAGCACCCAGGATTCCTTCTCATCTTTTGGTTGTACAGACTTTGACGGCAAGGAAGGAAGGAAGGAGGGAGGGAGGAGGGGAGGTGGAGCTGGAGAGTAGCAAAGCAGCTAGTCAAACAGTCCACTGCTCAATTAGCCAGCACCAGCGGGAGACAGCAACCCATCTGCGAAGGAGTTAATCGGCTGGTGTTGTAATTAATTAAATAAAGAGTTTCCGCCGCATGTGCAACTGGAGAGAAAGAGGGGGGAAGAGAGAGAGGGAGGCTTGAGTGAGGGAGAGGGAGGAAGGGGAAGAGAAACGGAGGGAGGGAGACATGGGTAAAAACGCAATGAGGACTCGCTAGACCTGATACACACACAGCTTGGGATGACTGGAGTGGTGGACAGGCACAGGTGCACTGCAGGTGAGATGAGACTGGAAGCTTGAAACTGGAAGCCAGAGACTGTTGTAGACAGGTGTGTGTGGGTGTGTGCATGTGTGTGTGTGGGATTAGGATGTGCCAGCTGGGATTAGATTCCACGCCGTGTAGTGTTTGTTGTGGTTCTTGTGGTGATG
>NW_018127965.1:256760-286251 GCF_001952655.1 Monopterus albus
TCATAAGCCCAGACTAGACAAAGGCTGAGTGGACGATACTGGAAACTGTACACAGAGTGTGTTTCTTTGGGTGACTGTGAATTTGCCGTGCAGACTTGTGGGTGTTTTTTTTTTTTTAATTAAAGAAAGAGACAGAGGCTGCGGTCTGGGGGGGGGCAGAAAGGATGACGACATGAGAAAGAGGCAAGGTGGAGGAGGGGTGGTGTGAGTGCAGCCTGCTTTACATGCAGGTCAGGTAATGCAGCGCTCCACTCTTTGAGGCTACATCCTTCTGTTGGAGCTCTGTGGCTAGCTCCAGTGAGTGCACATGCACACCTGTGTGTAAATGTTTACATGGGTGTCTTCACTTAGCAGTCAGAAATGCATTTAGACCCTCAGCCCCAATTTTAATTTGACATCTAAAACATACATCAGTTACTCTCTCTCCTTGGGTCTCACAGCATATGTAATTCAACAGGAGGTTAAAAATGACAAGATGTACATTTGGCCGTAGTAACAGAGCCTTAGTCAAGAGTTTCATCTGTCATCTAGGATTATTGCTGAATGTATTAGTGTGATAACAATAACATGATTATAATTTCCCCACAGAGGAAATGCACTGATTGCAGAATTTGCATTGATTGTAATGTTTGATTGCTAGGCTGGAGAACTGTTAGAGGAAAATGACATCTCTACAGTTTGCTCTCACACCCACCTAGTGAAATATTTGCAGCTCAAAGTCCAGCTCCAGTGTGTGCAGCTGTCAGCGGAGCAACAACTAAAACCACACGAGGCTGTGAGGAATGAACGTGTTTACCTGAGAACTTTGAGCAAGCCTCATTAAAGGAACAAACAGAGTAACGCTTGCAGAGACAGACACCAAAGACCACAAATCACTTCTGTGCCAATAAAGCCAGCCCTCGGAGTCATTTAGATTTGTGAGAAAATAAAATCATTCGTGTCCGAACAAGTGAACAGCAGTTATTCATGATACACCAGTGGTGCCCCTGAGTCGCTGTCAGGGATGAATGTTACTGGCTGGCTATATGTGTGATGAGTGATCAGGTTATCAAGGCCAATATGTGTTCAACCTGAAAAAAACCTCATCTCTTATCCCTGAAAGTGACCCGCTTCACCCATGACCTCACACACTGGATCGTCTAAGCTTTCAGTTACTCCTCTTCAAAAGAGGTGTAGATGTTTTATAGATTCAGATCTCCACTGTCCTGTGAAAAACAGGAACAATAAAGAGAAACACTCTTGTTTTTAGCTTTTGTCATAATGCACTTTTGAAATCATCCAGGGGGTTTTAAAGACATTTCTTAATTTTATTGACCCGCAATAGAGCGTTTAATCCTTATGACTTTGATGAGACGCAGTTTTCAGGGTTTACAATATCTGCTATGAATGTGTTAGAAAAAAGAAAATGGCAACTAGCTGGGTAACACGTGAAAGACTTGTCTTTAAGAATAATTGCTTTGACATACATCGGTAGAAATGTATATCATTATCACCAGACTTAGTGCCTCGGCAAGTTTAGGCACTCCCAGATATATTCACTGTTTCAATCATTTATATTTATAAAGAGCAAAAGTGGGTTGTTCAGCAAGCTCCCAAAAGCAAATGTTTTTTTTGGGGTTGCAGCTAAAAGTATTATTTTGAGAGTATATCCCCTCCTAGTTTTAAAAAGTGGCTTCATGACATGGTCTCTCGTCTTTATTTATTTGACTGAGATTAAGTACATCTAACTTGTACTGTAAGCTTGTTAATATATGGTGTCCCTTTATTGATTATATGATATATTGACTTGCCTACAACTGGGTAGCGTATGTTGATTTATGTATCGCTCTTGATTGTTGTAGCCCACAGTTTATTTGACTTGCCTTTTAAATCAAACTAATTGTACATCCCGAGGCAATTCCAGGCTGTATGAACATTATTGACAATGGAGACACAGCATATATGGGCATGAATGGAGAATTATTTGCTATCCTGGCAAACTTTTTTGTTGATGTTGTTTTTGTTGTTCTGTTACTTTTTTTTTAAACCTTGATTTTTGAGGGTGCTCTTGATGTAGTCTTGTTCCCCTATGATGCAGTTCACAAAGGGGAAATAAGAGGAATGATACAAAGCTGAAACAAACCAAATTTGATGGTGATAAAACAGCTCCAGGGGCACCTCAGAAACCAAATATTTAATTACTACTTTTACAGGAAAACCTTTTTATGCTTCTTTGTGAAGTTTCATTGGCAATGTAATTTTAAAGTGGCTGTTTAATTGATGGCGAACAGCACAAATATTTTGCAACACATCTGGGTATTTCGATTTCTTAACTGCATAAGGGTGTGCTACGAAGATAGTTTTTGCTATGGAATTGGAGCATAGCTTAAGTTTAAAGGAAAGGTTTGATCATTCTGCATACATCTTATCTTCTCCTTCTTGTACAAAACAATAAAATGCCATTATTTATTGCATACTAACCACAAAACATTATAAAACTGTAAATAAATGTGTATGCACGTGTTTTGTACTGTTTGTCTGGTGTTCAGAGATGTTTACAGCCTGCAGATGGTCTCATTGTATAAACCTTTTTCACAGCACACATTTTGACATGTCATTGAAGGAAAAGCATTCCACTTATGTGAACCATTTCCAGGATCACGCTTGCTGAGCGGCATTGTTTAGTGGGACACCTAATGGAACTCAGCCATTGTGAGTGTTGTTAGCTACACCTGTGCTTTTTCTACTGTGACAACTCAAAGTGTTTGCTGTGAAAAAGGTCTATTAGACCTGACGCTGTGGCTTAGTGTCTTCTTGACCAGCAAACATGAAAGAGAGAAACATCAAGTGAGTGAAGAAGGAAAAAATGATCAGGGCTGAATGAGGCAACATGGAGTGAAAGACTAGATTACAATAAGGTAATAATCAGTGAAAACATTGCCTCTGATGCTCATGTTTACTTAAATAATATAGGCTTTAGTTGATATAGTATTAAAATGGAAGACTGATAGGAATAATGAAAACATGAGCTATAATAAATCAAAACTAGCGTGTAACCTTTTTTCCCTGAGTAATGTGGGTCCTAGCAAAGTGAGGTTGAATGAACTGAAAATTGCCTGCAGATAAGAATAAAAATTAGAATAAGAGTTTGGATTTGAATTAAAATTCATGAATCCTGCACAATCTTTTTTTAATTTTCCATGTCGTTTTGAGGTATTTCTGGGCCATCAGCGGTTTGGCCTGGGTAATTCTGTTTTAATGGAAAGCTCAATTCCCGAGGCTGCGGCCAAAACATGGGCTCTTTTTCAGAACAGCAGGACGGGCAAATGGATATATGCTGGTGAAGATGAACAGATGAGGTTAGGATGAATTCAGCGTGGCAGGTGGAATCGAAGAGAAAGAGACAGGAGAGAGAGTGAGGAGGAGACAGACCAGTTGCCTCTGGTGGAGAAGTTTGAGAGAGAAACCAATGTCCCAGCAACAACGTGGGCTGCTGGTTCATTTGATTTCAGGCGTTTCATTTCCTCCCTTTCAGCAGTTACAGCCAACAGACCGGTCTGGTTTCAGGTGGCTTTGTAACCCAACACCAGCAAAACACAGCCACCCCCTGCATGAACAAAAATCAAACTTAATGATTGTGGTTTAGATGGCTATAATTTGACTGTCATAAATAGCCTGTCAGGAAAGGAACCTCTTACACAAAAACAACTTAGGAAATGCAGCTGACAATGCTCTTTGACTGATCTCCTCTCCAATCCAGTTTGTTCTGTTTTATTCCTTTTGTCAATAAACACAAGTCATTAGAAGTCAACATCTAACTTTTCCTTTTTTTTGTCCCTACCTCTCTTCTTCTGTTCTTCATGAAACGTCACAGCAACAGCCCAACTACTGGAGCTTTAAGGTCAGTGCTATGTGTCTAAGTGTCCCTGTGTGTTTGTCAACCTTCCTGTCCTGTGTGTGTTGTTTTGCGATGGCAGAGGTGTCAGGGTGGTGACATCTTAAACTTCTCTAGGTCCATTTAATCTGCAGAAAACGATTCTCGTGAGATTTATCATATCTCAGTCAGCTAGCGTTAATGGCTAGAAGCCACGTGACCTTGCTGAAGTATTACTCAGACTGAGACATTAAGAAGACATTTTTGACATGCTACAGAGAAAATGAAGTAAGCTGTGATTTTAGCACAGAGGCTTGAGTCAACACTGGGCTGCTGAATGTGTTTTATCCACAGGTTGTAGGGAGAAAATATGAGTTGTACTGTATATGCTGGAGAAGACCAGCTGTTTATAAGCTGGTATGCGTTGTAATGTGTACTGCTTTGTGTGGCTTTATACCTCATATAAGCTGGCAGGAAGGTGTGCTATCTAAACAGAGCAAATTAAAGGACTTATTGATGTGTGGGGGGGTGGAAGTGCCCAGGGCTCATCTGTGGTGTAGTCTTCCCTGCTCACAATATCATTTGGACAGGGTGGGAATGTCACTGAGTATCAATAACCATATGCCCTGACCCATGGGGACGTCTAAGCAATCTCTCACTCCCACAGCTGAAACGCAAGTGATATGGCTTTATAGCCCTGTCTAACACACAAATCTATTATATAGCTAAATTGTTTTAAACTCTGTAGGATTGTTTTCAATAAAGGTAAAATGTAATAAATTGAAAATGTTAAAATGCTGTGCAATTGTGCAGAAATCATTATTATCATTTTTCAGAGCTCAGTGAACATACACATGAAATGGAACTACGGTACTATCAGGACTAAACTACAATAACTTTTTACCTCTGAAAAAACTATTATCATCAGTCTAATCATGTAGTTTTCTTTTTAAATCTTATTGAAGACCAGAACAGGCGCTGGACATGGAACAATGCACAGTTGAATGTCTGTAACATTTGGTTCTCGCCATGTTTTGAGGCTGCCTCGCTTCAGTCTATAAGAAAAAAGAATCACTACCAGAAATCTCAGCCATCATCTCCCCCCTCAAAGATAGCGCCATTTGCTCCCTCTCTTTCTGAGCAAACTGATTGCGTTGACACACAATTCACAGCAATTTGACAAAGCAATTTGTTCCATGCATTGATGACTCTTGGTGTTATAAAGAGACAAGAGCGAAGGGTGTTGGGTGTTATGAGATTGTTTGTCGAGGCTTTGGAGTTGAAAAAGTTGTAGACAATAATGATAGTGGGAGAAGAATAGGTAGAGACAAAATGGATGTTGGCGATGGATCGATTTAGGGAGCTGTTCTTGCTCTCGGTTTTCTCAAAAAGAGACCTGTGAACTTTTTTTGTGTGGCAAAAGAGCCAGAGAATGTCGACACAGAATGTTCATATGCAGACAGTAGCACCGTATGAAAGGGAGCTGGATGTGGCTTTGGCCTCTGCCACTACAGACAGAGGAAGAGGCAGATATGCTGACATAAAGCAGCTCAGCAAGAGTCAGCAGCGAGCTTTGGGAGTGGTGAGTAGAAGACAAATGAGTGACAGCGGTACAAAGTAAGGAGAGGACAATAGACAGCTGGAGGCAAAAATAGACACAAGCTACTGAGGAAGAGAATGAAATCATTTGGGAGAAACCAGAAAAACTGGAAAAAAACACAGAGATACAAAAGGAGAAAGTGTTGAGGATCCTGATTTTAACCATTAACACCTTTATCCCAAGTAATACCCTCAAAACAAAAAACTCCGTTGTCAATTTACACACATCATACTGTGCTTGACATTTATATTGTTAAAGTATATACAGTAGTCTTGTTCAAGTCCAGCAGAATGTCATTTCACCTATCAGGGAAATTACTAGAAAGAAGAGACTGACAGCAGGGATCATGTGTTGTGCCAGTATCAGGATTTAGCCCTCGTATTTAGAACCAATTACCGTGTGCCGCTGGATATCTTAGAATTACTAGTGTACTTTTATGCAATTGTAATTCAAACCTGACAACCACATCCTCCACACTGGAGGAAATAACAGCAGCATCACCTTCTGCAATCCCACTAAAGTAATTTAAAGTTGAATCAAGCTCACTACAGTTTACAGCTGATCTTTTGATAACAGCCATGTGAGAAGTGGGAGTATGAAACAGCTGAAACTGCAGGACGACTGACCAAAACTGATACAGTCGGTCAGAAATTCAACAGCTCTTCCTATAAAACAGACTGTTTGATTGTTCGAGCAATTAATCAGCCTTTGTGACCCCTTCAACAAACAACAAACGATGTGGCAGAATTTTGACAATGCAGTTACTTTTAATTGGCCAGAAACACCCACACTGTCTCATTACAGTACTGGATATCAAAGTAAAGAGGTTTACAGACTGAGGCAGATAGATTTTGATGAGATGTGCTCTCCCAGATACTAAGGCTATCATTGTTGACTTTAAAACCGAGAGAGACCCAATGTGTGTGTATACGCATTTACTCGAGCTTGTGTGTACTAGCACACAAAACAAAAAAGGATATGGTGGGAGGTTGCACTGAGTTTAATGCAGTTTGTAGCCTAAGGTCTGTTGTCAGGCCGCCATGTCCCGCTTTCCACTCCATTCGCTTCTGTTTCGTGTAAGATCATCTTGTCCCCTACTTGTTCCTTTTTCTCCCACGCCCTTATAACAGTGTAGAGTTCTCAACAGTAATTGAGTGCTGTTGAAAAAAAAAATATCTGGATCACTCTAAAAGAAAGGGTTGAGGTGGAGGGACAGCATGAGGGAGGGAGGTACAGTACAAGGGGAGGACTGTAGAGGAAAATAAGGAGGTAGAACCAGTTTTCCTCAAAGGAGGCTGTGAATACCATCATGTGGAACATTGGTACATCTAGCAAGACCAGATGCATGGCCAGATGGCATATTCACATATACAGTAATATTTACAATGCAAAATTACTGAAGAGAGACTTTCAGTTTTCATATCACATAAACCCCCAATATGGAGGTCGGTGTTTGGAGCCTGTTGTTACAAAGGAAGCTGGCTAAAAGCATATATAATGACAGCTTCAGTGAGATTACAAACACTCATAATTCAGAGTTTCATTGTCTTGTTCAACAGCACAGTCGTAGCTGTTGAGAAATTAGAATATTACATACACTTTTCACGTTTCCCCTTTCAGCTAGTTCAGAAATTTAAAATTTGAGTCTGCTGATGCTGTGACATGAGCTCAGTCATGCAGCACTGTATTCTCAATTCGCTTTTCCTTTTCCCAGAAAGCTCCAGCTAAGTTATTTAGCTTTGAAATAAGGTTCTCACATGCTGCAGTAGAATGACTCAAGATTTTGAAATGTGGTTTTGCTCAATGTTTTTCTCTCAGCAGTGTAAAAATAAATAAATCTTTGGCATGTTGTAGGTATGGTGATGTTCTCAGTCATTCCTGAAAGTAGTCCTCATATTGGCATGCCAACTCAGTTTCTGGGTGTTTATTTTTTTTAGGAGTAATATGGTTATGTTCAGACAGCTGGTTCCCCTGAATAAATACCAGGATTTGTTAAGTTCAAGTCTTTCAATTTTTTATTTTTATCACACGCCTTTTTTGTTTGCACTGAGAATGTAATATGAATCAGCAAACTATGTAGAATGGCTGTATGTGGTAGCTAAACATTTACTATACAGGCATGAGAGTCGCATCAATCTTTTCTTCAAAGTCTCAGCAAGAAAACAAATAAGCATTTCCCAATTATTGTTAGCTGTTCCTTTAAATATAAAATTGTTGAATGAATACACAAAAATATAGGGAACCTAAACAAAATCTAAGTGACTCTAATTCATTAAGAGGATTCAGATCAGATAATGTGCTATCAAACCCAGCTCTACCAAGTATTCTTAGTACAGCTAGCCAAAATATGACAGAGGGCAGTAAATGTCATTCCTCTCTGGTGCTGTTGGCTGTGTTGTTGTTCACTGTTGTCACAGTGTAGATAAACGACCCCATTAGAAAACACATTGGGGGTTATCTGTTGGCATCACCATCCTTCTGCATGCTCAGACAGTGTCTGCCAATGCAATCAGTGGACACTTTCATTCTGTGTGTTTGTGGGGATGTGTGACTGAATTATGTATGATAGTGAAATGAGGAGCATGCCGTTATCAGAAGGATGGTTCTCAGTCTTGATGAGGGTTGTAACTTACTCTGTAAAAAAAAAAAAAAAAGTGCTGGCAATGCTGTCGATGTAAAAAGCAAATAACCAATGATAGCAGTACAGTATTTATGGGTTGCTACTGCCCATTTAGTTAGTTTACTGTACTCCTGCAACAATTAATTGATTCATTGATTGACCGGCATTTAATCAACAACAACAACCTATCTCGCTGATGGATGAGTTACATGATTAATTGACTAACACATTTGTCAAGCAGAAAGACTAAGAGTCTGGCTTGGAGCTAAATGCTAAATTCCACATGAGGCTAACAGTGCCATGCTGGTTAACCAGTAGTAATGTTTTCTTTTCTTTAGCTTGCTTGTTCTTTAAAACTAAACACAAAGTACAGTTGATGTCGATTGGAAATATTTAGTTTTGCAGGTGTTTGGTCATAAACAGATGTTTGTGACAGATTGAATCATGAATGTCTGTACAAAATTATATCATTTCATCATTTCATCATCTAATAGCTGATGAGAAATTTTAACTGAGACCAAAATGCTGGAAAGACAGAGCAACTTTGCCATCCATAGAGCCATGCCACTAATGTGGCAAAAAATACAAAAGTTGCTATTAAAGGGCATGTTATGTTGTTTTCTTTTTTTCGATTAAATGATTAATTGAAAAAGTAGTGTCTAGTTGCAGCCTTAGTTTACTGTTCAACATGGCCTCCTATGTTACTGCCCAATTAACAAAAACATAAATGGGTGTGTGAGTGTGTTCAGTGTAGTGTTGTGTGGTTATGAATGAATTCAAACAGCCTGCTGCTGAGAGTCAATGAGCACAGAGATGGCCCTCTGTGTGGCTTCTGTCAAATGATCCTATTAATTAAATACTATATTAATGAAAGTCACAGTAGATCCATGTTGTAGCATGACTTGCACAGACAAGAAAATCCTTGCAAGGAGTAAAACTTGTTGTGTTCATGGTGCAAGGAGGAGACAGTCATACCTACTGCACTGTGGCTAAGGATGTGCCTGCCTCTGTCATCCAAACAATCAGCAGAAAGCATTCTGGGAGCTCATTACAGCAGCCTCTGAGCTGCAGCAGATGCTACAGCGGTGGGGGATCAGGGAGCCAGTTCAGTGAGCACAGCCCCAGATGCAGGTTTTTCAGTTTTTCAGTGAGAGACATCTGGGCGTAGGCTTGTAGGATAAACCCACAGTGACAGGGTGGGATTTGCATGCACTTCTCCTCCCATCCAACAAGCATTCATTTAAAGTTCATAGCTGCACAGGGACACAGGTTTGCATGAGGACATGTGGGAGGTGTGCAAAGTAGAGCAAACATGAGAAAACTAATGCAAAGCTAGAGCACAGTTTCAGGCTTAATTTTACTCCGCAGCCACCATTCACGAAGGTTGATGCCCAGGAGTGCTGTGCCATTTGAGTACAACTACTGTATAATGTGTTTTTCATACTGTAACACAAGTAATTCTTAGTGAATAGCTGGCTGCTAAATCATTGTCAAGCTCTCATTAATCTTGTTATATGGTTCATTGTGTGGTGTCTCATTGTGTGCTCACTGTCTCTTTTCCAGTTGGTTTTATTTCACGGGCACCATCTAATTCATTCTTTCCACCTCAAATTCACCTCTCAGTCAGCTGTGTTTCTTCCTGTCTTTTGCTGCAGAGCCGCAGTCCACGGCATTCCCAGTCTACCCAGTCTGGGCTTGCCGACCAGGCTGCCAAGCTCTCCTTTGCCTCCGCTGAATCCTTGGAGACCATGTCGGAAGCCGACATCCCCCTCGGGTTCAGCCGGATGAACCGATTTCGCCAGAGTTTGCCGCTGTCCCGCTCTGCCAGCCAGAATAAGCTACGATCTCCAGGTTAGGATTTGAAGCACTGGTGGTTGGCTCTTGTCACATCATGCTGATTGGATTCAAGGCAGATTTTCAGCTCTGTTCTCTTCACGTGGCTGGTGATGTGAATTGCTGTGCTCACTGAGAATGGGAGTGGGAACTGTTAAACTTTCACCTCATTTAACATAACAGCTTTGTTTAGTCTCATTGTTTTGTTGCAGAGAACTGGAATAACATAACTTTGTTGAACGGTTAGAGAACTTAGAGTAACAAGCCATATATTTTCACATTATTCAACCAGAATATGAGCAAACCTTGTTTCCTAACATCTGTGCAGGTGTAGAAGTTCTAATGTATAGTTTACTGTGTTTAGTATGGAATAATTAAAGCCTACTTTTTTCTTCAGATAGTTATTTTGGTGGTGTTTGTTTGGCTGTAATATTGCACACATGCTTTAATCATACAGTACTAAGGATATGTTTGTGCTCAGTTGCTGAGTCAAAGACGGGCTTAGTACAAAAGGTCCTTGGAAGTGCAGAGAGGGTTAGTAAGAGGCTAGTCCGAGCTCATAAAGACAAAGGTGTGGTGAAATGTCAGGTCTGGTGAGATAAAAAGTGGCTGTAAAACTAAAGTGGCAGTGACTGATGAGGGCAATTTTGGATGAGGACTGGAGACAGATGTAGAACAGCAGAGCTGCCAGTTCTTCCACCCTGTGTCTCACAAATAATTATCTTTGTGTTCTTCTCTCCCCTACTGGTCTGCTGTATCCCACTTGTTTTGCCTGACTTGTAATCACTGATCATTCTCAGCTTTGTTTGGTGCTTTTGTTTGCCACATCATGTATGAAGATACATTTTCAGGTTAGTCAGGAATCAGACTCATCTTTACCTAAATGAATAGTTTCAACATCTGACAAGGAATTCTATGAACATGGCTATTTTGGGGTAATCTTATATCCATTGTGTTTACTTAATTATCAATTAGGAATAAACAATCTGCCTGCCTTAAACAATCTTTGCTCCTTATTAGTGAATTCTCACTCAGCTCTTACTGTCTTATAGTCACTTCCAGAAAGAGAAAATGAGTGCTTACAATGTCATTGATTAATCAAGCTGATATCTGATAATAAAAATCTTTATCTAGCTCTTGAATACCAAGAGACAGAACATCTGGAGTGAAGTTTACAAAATGGCAAAACATGTGTCTAAATTTGACAGAATTGCTTGTCTAGTTGTTTTCTCCATTCTTTAAAGTCATCCCCTTCTGATTTAACCATCTCAACAATCAATTTCTTTTAGGTGTGCTGTTTCTGCAGTATGGGGATGAGACACGGCGGGTGCACATTACCCATGAGCTGAGCAGCATGGACACGCTGCACGCTCTCATTGTGCACATGTTCCCTCAGAAGTTGACAGCAGGTATGCTGAAGTCACCCAACACGGCCATCTTGATCAAAGATGAGGCACGTAACGTCTTCTATGAGCTGGAGGATGTGCGGGATATCCAGGACCGCAGCATCATCAAGATTTACCGCAAAGAGCCCATCTACGCTTCCTATCCTGCCGCAGCACACCTGGCTAACGGAGACCTGAGGGTGAGGAGAAGGGAGCCGGGGGAGTTGGGTGGTGAAGAGGGCAAACTGGTTTATTTAGAAAAAGAATGCTGTCTGATCTACAAGTATGATGTTTGACAGCTAAGCCGTCAGTGAGAGCTGCTAAATACTCTTCCTCCACATAAAGAGGATCAGTATGTTTCTCAAGGTAATGGTGTTTCTGTTTTTTCAATATCATTGGTAACTTTGACAGGCTGTTGAGTGTATGTGGGTTAGTAATTTAACAGGTATTCCTCTGGGAAATGTATTTTCTTATCTTCAAGTAGGCCATCTGTTGCTGTGCAGACACCAGAGAACAATGTACCTCTGTGAAATGAGCATATTTTAACATCTGAAGCTATTTCTGCTTCAATAGAGATCAAGGAAGCCTGAGGGAACCCTTTTTAAAAAAAATATTTTATACAAAAGCCTGCTTACCATTTGCATTAGTCACACAATACTGAGAATACAACTTCTATTAACTGTGCAAACAGGCAGTGAAAAACGATTATTTCAATGTACTGTATGTTGTCTGTGCATACTCATGCATGTGTGAATACAAGAAACGAATGAAGTGGTAAAGAGAAAACTGACCAACATACTTAAACTGCCAGAGCACCTCTACTTATTTTAATAAACCCTCAAACAGAGTTTTAGTGCCGTACCGGGAAATCTTATAGGTCTAGTTTAAAGCAACACTTTTATTGGGCGAAACCAAGAATAATCAAAGTTACCCATCTTTCACAGTAAATGTGAGACGCACAAACCATATCTTCTTTATAACTGTTGGAGGCTAAACACAGGCTGCATCTTAACAAGCATCTTGCCATTTATTTGCTGCTGTGCGTGTTGTGTGTCTAGTGCTATCTTGTGCAACATCTTAAGGTCCTGCACTTTTATGTAGTCTGTCACCTGTTGTAGTTGTCCATACAATTTTTGCAAAGCAGACCACATTATGTAGTTGTGTAAAAATATATTCCTCTGCATCAAGCCTCAGCATAGAGATTCCTTTGGCATGCTCCTGCTTTTTCTGTGTTTTTCATTGTGCTGCATGACAAGGTAAGCTAGGACTGTGTGAAGCGAATGAAAAGAAAAGCAGAGGTGAGCCAGGCAACAAAATGTAATTGCAGTATGTGACAAGGAAAAGCAGATTCTTTGGATTTTGAGAGCTGCAGAAATGAGAAAAATCACAACATATGTAAATTAACAACAGGAAAAGAGGCAAATGTGGGTTGTAAAAAAAAAACAAAAGAAAAGCACTGGGCTTGTTTAATGATGTTATGATGCTGTACAAAGAAAGGAAGGTAAAGGAAGAAATGTAAAAGCTAAATTGATGGTGGACATACATAAATACTGTATATTTGGTAAATTGTAAACTTGTCACTTTTATCTTGTCACATGATCTCCTGATATGTGATATGCATTTTCTTTAGTTTTTGTCATTGACATGATTTTAAAATACTTACCAAAACCATTAGAGACAGTCATTGGACAATTGGTCTTTTGAGAAATTCATAATCTTCCATTGGCATCTGCAAACTGTGACAGCCTGTCCAGCACCAGTCAGACCTCAGTTGTGTTCATGTCAAACTGACACATGGGAACCAACACTCTCCTCTGTAGGTCGCCATGGTAACCCTAATCTCTGCTTGTTCATTGCAGAGGGAGATGGTGTACTCCTCTCGTGACTCCTCCCCAACTCGCCGCCTCAACACCCTCCCCTCTTCTACGGCCTCAGTATCTTCTGGCTCTCCATCCCGCTCACGTCTCTCCTATAGCGCAGGCCGCCCTCCATCCTTAACTGGGTCTCATCCCCAGCATGAACAGCCCCGACACCCCCACCATCCCTCTGCCGGCCACGGTGCCAACACAGGCCTGTCTCCCTCACCCAGCGCCATCCTGGAGCGCCGTGATGTCAAGCCTGATGAAGAAGTTTCGGCAAAAAATATGGCATTATTGAAGAATGAGGGGCTGTATGCAGATCCCTACAGCTTGATGCATGAGGGCCGCCTCAGCATCGCCTCCACCCAGTCGCTAGCTACAATCGGAGACCCCTTTAGCTTCCCTGTTTCCAGTGGCCTGTACCGCCGTGGCTCTGTGCGCTCCCTCAGTACCTATTCAGCTGCTGCTCTTCAGGGGGACCTGGAGGACTCCCTGTACAAGCCTGGAGGTTCACTCTACTCTGACACATATTCCTCTGCTACGCTGGGCATGGGTTTTCGCATGCCGCCCTCATCCCCACAGAAAATCCCTGACATGCAGTTGAGGGACAGGGACTCGTATTCCAGTTCACTCAGCAGAGGCTCACCTGTCAGGCAGTCCTTCCGCAAGGACTCTGCCTCCTCTTCTGTGTTTGTGGAGAGCCCAAAATCAAGACCCAGCTCCAGTTCAGAGCCTTTGTGTCTGACAGCCGGGCCTGGGGAGGGCAGCAGGGCAACATCTGGCTTTGGTTCTTCATTGTCTGGACAAGACTCTGACATCAGCAGGTCAGTACGCATCTGTGTAATATTATTTATTAAGCTATGTCATACTGTCTCAAGAACCCCTTGTCTTCATTAGTTTCTGAGCAGTAGAATCATACACAAACACCATATTATCTCACAACTTTTATCAGGTTTTGTCCGCAATAGTTTTAAGTGGTTAGAGGTTTGTTGGAAAAAGGTGATTTTTCATAGTCAAATTTGTTGTTGGTTTGTTTACCTTGATCAAATTTGATCAAAACACACGCACACAATAATAATTAAGAGGTTCAGAAGAATATTGCATCTTTTAAGCCTTCGTCATTTTTGGTTGTTTTTTTTTTCACTTAAACTTTGAGTGGGACTTATTTGATTACAAGCATTTAATTTCACAAAGAATCTATTGAAATTTAAGACCAGGTTCTTTGAAAAGCTTCGCTGCTCAATCTGCAGCTCTCTGTGCTGCATAGTTACACAGCAAAAAGACCTTTGTTCATCTGCCTTACTGTGTTTACTGTCTGGTGACACGTGTCCATCTGTGGTGTTTACTTTTCAAGGGATCATCGCCTGGAGCGCATGGAGGCCATGGAGAAGCAAATAGCCAGCCTGACTGGGCTGGTGCAGAGTGTGTTGACCAGAGCGCCAGACAGTGACAGCACGTAAGGCTCCATTATATCCCATCAACCCACAGATTCACATTCAGCTCCGATACATAGGCAGCATTATTGACAGGAACAGCAGCAGGCTATTACCAGGGCCATTATCGGTAACATAGCAGTGAAGTGGTACATTACCTTGTGTGAGCACAGCACAAGTACACAGCGCTAAACATTAGTTGTGCTATTGATTTATGTACTGATACAGAGAGGTTTAGGATAGGATAGGTTCAGTTGACTTCAGGTCCTCATTTACATGAACACTGTTGTCATGGCACTCCACCCTCATGAGCACAATAGGGGCTAATTAACAAGAAAATTTGTTAATTTAATCCGTTTGATAGTGTCCAGGAGTAGTGCTGTTAGCGTTAGCACTGTAATTGCCTTGCCCTGTGGCCGTTGATCCTCAGATGCGGCCTGCTGCGTCTCTGCATGATGGCGGGCTGCCCTCCGGACCAAGGGACGGAGTTCTCACGGACATTACCTTTCTCTTCCAGCGAGAAGACTGAAACCAATAGCGATGGCTCCACCACTGGACGTGAGTTGTATACAAAACTGTCGTCCTCGCAGTTTAGAAATGATTTAAAGATTTCTTTTTCCTGTGAACAATGAGCCAGACTTAACAGAAGATAATGGGCACAAACAACATGGTGACATCCTGGTTTATTTACACATGATAGTGGTTTCCCAATGGGGGTGAGGACAACATGTCATCAGTTCCAGGAAGCTGCAATCACCTGGTTTAGTTCAGTTACTGAGTTGGTTCAAGTTGCTTTTACCCCTGTAGATGGGTTGGTTTAGTCCAGACCAATGGAAAAAAAGTACATTTTTGTCATTTAGTTCTGGTGTGGTTCATTTAAACATGCAGTTATACGGATTCAGTGGTTGGACAATTTGGCAGTTACCCATCATCCTGCATCCAAAGACCAAATGCTGATATCAGATTGTAGCATTATTAGTAATATAATATTAAGATGTAAATTGACTGCACATTACAAATAAAGACAGACAGGTAGATCAAACAGACGTACCTTGTGCACCATGTTACAGGGGAGGGGGATTATTCCGATTAAAAATATAGTCTATGACATTTATGTTACCACTTTCTAATGTTTTCCGATTAATTTCCTGCCAATTGACTAATTGATTAATAAAGTAATCCCTGCAGCCCTAGCATGATCGTTACATCATGTACCACCTAATGAGCTGTCAAAGTACATCGAGCAGGATACAAGTACAGCATACCGCAATTTAAACAGCTTTTGATGTGCATATTGTACACGTTACCATGGTTACAAAATGACTTGTGTAACCTTCACAGCTTATGCAGATCATTTATTATAAGAGCACTTCCTGAACAGTTCAGTCAGCAGTTGGATTTAATAATAGTAGCAGCTCTGGTTTTGATATGCAAAATTCACACTTGTCTTAATCACAGCAGCTCAAGCAAACTGAACTTAACAGGTAAACGCACAACATCTGCTTTATAAGAATGTGTTTAAGAGTGAAAACAGCCTTCAACATAAAATTTCTACCTCATTCATCTCGATTCTCTTTTCTGGTTCTCTTTCACTCTGTCTTTCTCTATTGGAGCTGAAATGTTTCGTTCCATATGACTCATTCACCATCTGAAAATACAGATAACAAAAATAATGGTTGGTTAAATCCACTTTATAGAACTGGAAGAGGCCATAGTAAGGAATGGTCCAATGCCTGTGAAAGGTACTTGAGAATTTCCCAACTTAGTCAGGTGAGCAAGTCATTATTAATTTCAGTCTAAATTTGTCCAATATGGAGACATGTTTTGCCTCACTAAGCATAAATACAAAAAGCAGGGAGGAAATTGCTGGCAAAGCTTTGCCAAAAACAAACAAATATATGTAAAATACTTCCTAGAATCTTTAGAACTCTGTTAAACAAGCAACATACAAGATTGTAAATATACAAGCAGCTCCTTGCTGAGTTAATAGGACGGACAAGTTTGAAGCAGTTGAAAGGTTTATGCTTGTTTTTTCACTTATGACTATCCTTGTCCTGGGTACACAGAGATTGAATTATATGTTTGTGTATTTTTTCAAAATACCAAACTGTTATTTAACTTACAGGAGAAACATTTTTCAAAATAGAAATTTTGAAATACTGATGGAAATCATTTTGTAGCCAACTGGATAAAACCCTTTATCTTCCTGCTCTTTTTCTTCCTCCTGTCCTTTTTTTCTCCTGCCGTGTTCATAATTTTGTGGTGCACTTTTCGCACAAACATTCACTGGGCCACTGTGAGGACACAGTTGTCTTTGAAGCTCCCTCACAAATTGATACACTGACAAAAGACCAAGCTATAGAAAAAAAAACATGCTCCCCAAAATCATCATCCTGTAACTATGGCGATTTAAGATTTTCTTCTCCCTCTTTGTCTCTCTGTCATCATTTCTCAATAACTGACTCACTCTTTCTATATTCCAGCTGGACGGCTGAAGCGGAAAGGTAGTTTCCATCTCCTGCCCTCTCACCCTCTGTCTTTCTCCTATCAGACATGACTCTCTGCCCTCTGTATGGGTTTGTGGTGTTGCTGGGTAGCCGGCAATGTCTATCCTTCTGTCCTCTTCCTGGTTGGTTTCCCAGACAATGGACCCTCCTCCTTCCTGTCTCTGTTTCTACTTTTCTAAATTTCTGCTTGGTTATTCCTTTGGGAATTTCAGACGGTTGTCAAAGACTAGGCACTCCTTTGTGAGTGTGTACGTGTGTGTGTGTAGAATAAATGGGAGTCAGTGGCTAAACTCACAAAGCCCTGTGTTAAGATAAGAGCATGGTTATCCCCTTGTGCATCACCTTTGAATAGACTAATTGCACTTCTGTATGGGCTACTAATAGCATGAGCTCATGTTTCTCCCACTGGGCTATTAGATGCTTTTTCTTGCATTCACACACTGTATTTGTTCAGTGTGTGTGTGCCCAGATTTTCTGTATATGTACATTTCTTTATGCTGTGTATGTTACTGTTTGTGTTGTGTGTTGTGCTGGCTAACTGCAAATCTCAACAGAGCACAGCCCAGCAAACTAACCAATTTGTTTTCCAAAAAAAACCTCTAGCTCTGATGCCACCACTGCCTTCTAACACAACCCCGGTGAACAGCATCAGCCGCTTCCAGATGCAGCTCCACTTGCAAGGTTTGCAGGAAAACGCCACCGATCTCCGCAAGCAGCTCACCCAGTTACGCAAGATACAGGTAAATAGTTTATATCATGACAATCTATTTATTTTGATGTTTTTTAAAGATTGTATTCTCCCAAATTACAAATATTAATAATAATAACATTACTGGTACCTAGCCATGCAGGTATTTTTAATTTCATGTGCCCCAATTTTTATCTGTTTCTCTGATATTCTAGTTTATAATTTGTCTTGCTTTCCAGCTGGCATTTATAAATGCCAGTGTAAATGGCAGTCAGTGTTGTCTGATCACATGGGTGCTGACAGAGGGCATGCTAGAACACCTGCTGTTGACTGCCGTTTGTGTCTTGGTCTTTGTATTTTAACACTCTCTTAGGCACCAGCGTGCATCTGTTAACACTGGAGAAATGTAAGGAAATATACATTTGCATATCATTTACATGGATATAGTTTTTTTATGGTGCAATACATTGGAAATATTTTGTGTGTCTTTCCAGAAACAATGTTGTGATTATTTTGCATAAACATGTTGTCATTAACATCTTTCTACCAAAGAAATAGCACCTATCAAAAACGTTGACAGCATGTTCAGTGGACTTTCCAGAGTAAAACGGACATTGTTTGTGAATTCATATTAATTTAATCAAATCGTAAGGCATTGATTTATTAGTCTGAATGATGTACAGCAATAAGAGTGATTCTTTGCAGGGTCTGATTAAAGTGGGTGACATATAGAATCCACATTATACAGTTATATGTGATTTGCTTTAGTGTTGAGGTTTACAGATTGCACCAAGTTACATGCAGTTAAAAGTTTTTATGATGTGCAGTAAAGCATGTCAGCACACATGCATACAGGAGCATTGACTTTGTTGTTTATTTGATGGTCACTTCATAATACAATAAATAAGACCTGCAGGTTCACATGACCGTATTGCACTGAGGGCACTGTTTAGAGGATTAATAATGAAAGGTAAAAGCTTAGATCAATTGGTATTCCACAGAGACACAGGATGTCGCAACGGATGCAGAATCAGATGAAATGTGACAAGGGAAAGATTAATAAAAATGTGGAAATGAGGTTCTTATTTATTCCATTTACCTCTGATGCAAGCAGTTCCAGGTTACTGTAGGAGGGGTCCAGATGATACGATGAGTAAAATGCTTTAAGGGGTAGGAAAGATGATTTGCCAGATGAAAGGCATGCAGTGGTTTTATTTGTTCCAGGACATCGGTCACAAGGGCTTCTTGAACTGGCTCAGCACTGAGACAGAGAGCCGAACAGCCAAAGCATTGCAGTACCATGAGAGGACAGTTTGCTGTTTATCTGTCTGTGTGCCCAAGTGTGACCCCGGCACCTGGACTCATATTGTTGCCTGTGGCCATGGGCAGCGGCTTAAATTTTACATGTGGTTCATGAATTATACAGAGGGAGGTTGCAGGAGAGACAGGCAACTGGGAGAGAGGGAGCACAGCACTGCAAGATAAAAAAGTATTTTCCTTTAGATATAATACTGTACATTTCATATGTGTTCTAGTATTCCGTACGTTTGGCCTCACTGCTGGCAGTATAATTGGATAACACTGGGCAATTTTAAATGTTAAATAAGAGATATTGCTGTCTTGCTTCATTTCCTGGAGCATAAGGCTGATCAGTTATTAATTTTTCTTGCTTACCAGGTGCTTTCATCTCAAATAGTTGTATTACATGCAGTGGTTTGTAGAATATTCCAATTATAACACTGAGAGGGTGCTGAGTTCACGCTCAGTGCCTCTACTATGGACATCATTCATTCTCCTCAGGGCGTCCTGGCTTTCTGCATTATTTTATGCACATGCTGTACACGCACACACTAGAGTGAACTAATTTCTGCATCTAGCAGTGCGTCTAAGAATAAGACATTTGGTATGAAGGCCCCATCAAATGATGACTGAAAACACACAAGCAGTCAAGGATGGAGCAAAATGGTCTTCTCAGATAACAAGGCAGAGAAGGCTGTTCAGTAAAACAAGAGGCCACAGCCTGCTCTATCAAGGATGGAGCAAAATAAAATTTGCACTTGCTGTAAATCACTGAGGTCTGTTTTGAAAAGTCATAGGAAGTGACCGCTCTGCTCCTCACTGCCCTTCTGTTATGCTATGATGGCAGCGATTGCAGATTCCATGACTGCCGCTCTGCTCCTCATTGCCCCTCTGTTATGCTACGATGGCAGCGATTGCAGATTCCATGACTTCAACAAACTTTTCTTCAGAGGTCACTGAGGTGTCAAGGATAGCCAAGAGTTGGACAGCAGTGATAGTTGCTAACATCAATACAGTTCACTTCCAAATACCCACTGAGTGCACAACATGCTGAAGTAAGGCCAGTATCTGTCATCTGTAATGTCATGTTGGAATGTGTGTGCAGCTAGAGAACCAGGATTCGGTGAAAACTCTGCTGAAGCGAACAGAAGCAGAGCTGAACGTGCGTGTTGCCGATGCCCTGAGGAAGCAGGAGGATCCCCTGCAGAGACAGCGTCTCCTGGTGGAGGAGGAGAGACTCAAGTATCTCAATGAGGAGGAGCTCATCATCCAGCAACTCCAGTCAGTATTTAGGATTAAGCAATAATGTTAGCGACTGTAGAAGAGTACATGTTTGTAGCCCAAACATCTCATTAAGTGTATTTAATATAAAAGTTGGCAGTTATATGGTTGAAGATGACCTTTAATCAACTATTTCATAATCACTTTAAACATCTGTTTCGTAATTAGGTGACTCATAGGCTGATGCAGTGATAGGATGAAATTAAAACTGTAATTAATATCACCATGGAGCAAGATGCTTATTAAGATCTGAGGTATGAAACAGTCCAGCAAATAATTGAAGTGACTGAAAAACCAGAGCAGAGAGCTAACTTGAGATTTAATAATCAGATAATGTGCTACAGTCTTGTAGGTGGAAATGTTCACTACACCAATATCTCCTGGATCTCTCTGTGAGCAGCAGAAGAGTTCCTGAATTTTACTTTAAGTGGCATTTTGATTGCAGACTAATTGGTTGAACTGTTAGATGATCTTTCTTAATCAGTGCCAGTTATTGAGCCTGGCTAATGGGCGATTTATTTCGGTTAATTATAGACAGAACTTCATCACATAACTTGAGGCAGTTGACATCAATTCTAGCCAGACACACCCTTATCATCAGGGCTGAACAAACTGACATTTGAATAGATTCTCTGTTGCACTTTATCTCAGTTGTTGCGTGAAACTTTTAAATACCAAGCTGTACTCCTCCGGTTCAGCTGTCCATAACTGCTGATCTAGTTGCCAGTTGGTTGAGAGGCAAATTAACTGAAACTCAAAGAGCATAATTCTGAGATAAATTTTCACTAAAATTTAAGTGCAGCAGAGGAATCCCTGGTGTTCATCCTTCTGTCTGTTCCATCTCAGTGACCTGGAGAAGTCAGTGGAGGAGATCCAGAAGGAGTCATCTGTCAACCACAAGCTGGTGACAGTGCAGGAGCTGGAGGAGAAGACCAATGTTCTGAGAAAGCTGGGGGAGACACTCACAGAACTGAAAAGTGAGTCACGCTGGCACGTTTCACATTCTTTGCACAGGCATGAAACAGAAAACACAGCCTTTTACTCTGGAAGACAGTTTATAATGCACTGATTATTCAGCCAGTCTGTCAAATATTTAACCAGTTACAGATTGTTTAGCTTGCCCGCAGTTTTAATGAACTTTCTGACCATTTGCAGTTGTGCGCAAAGCTTTTGTTTAGTTAGATCAAAAGCCTTTCAATGTCTTCGTAAAGTAGAATTGATTTGTTTGGGTGGAAAAAGGTTGGCTTCCTACATTACTCAGCCGCTTTCTCCTGCAGATCAGTTCCCGGGCTTGCAGAGTAAGATGCGGGTGGTGCTGAGGGTTGAGGTGGAGGCCGTCAAGTTCCTCAAAGAAGAGCCACACCGACTCGATGCCCTGTTAAAACGCTGCAAGACAATAACCGACACCCTCACCACCATGCGCAAGTATGAACATGCTCCACCTGAGACAGACATTATCAGCAACTGTTACAGAAAGCCCTTATGTGCTGAATACTGATAAACTGTCCTTAGAGAGAGAAAAGTTATAAATAATCCCCTTAATACTGTTTGGAGAATTTGTCCAATACATTTTTACAGCATTAGCTCAAACAAAAACTTGACCATTTATAATCAATTTGAGGAAGACCTTTTCATTTGTACCTCTGCCTACGATATTAGAGTTTTCACCATTCTGTGTGTGTGTGTGTGTGTGTGTGTGTGTGTGTGTGTGAACATAATGGCCTTTTTCAGCCAGATGAATAAAGGCTCTCTAATTTTATGGTGCGTGTGCACTTCAGCGTTCTGTCGTCTATCTGTTAATCAGCCTCATGTCCAAAAAGCACCTCACTTTCTGGTTTAATTAACTTCACTGATAAAATGGAGCTCATCAAATAAAAAAAATGTCTTTGTGGGTCACAGCAAGTTGGAGGTGGAGGTTTGGCACCTTCACAATGTTTCAAGTTGTGTTTTTAGTGTTCAGCACTTCAAGGCATGGATTATTCATGTTTTAGTTTGTTATGTTTCAATTATTAATTAGTTCTTCTTCCATGGTTTATACCAGACAAGCGAATGAGGGGGTGTGGAAGAAGCAGGAGGACTTCTCTAGTCCTTCATTAAAGCACAACGATGAGTTGCGAAAGTTTTCAGGCTTTGACATCCCCACCAGCCCGCCACTCAGCATCACTGACCTTGGAGGAGGCAACAGCCTGTCCAACTGGAGTCCCCACACCAGCGTCAGCCTCGCCCATAGGAACCCGTCCAGCCCTCACAAAAACAACCATCCTCCTGTTCCTCAAAAGGGCAAAGCCCTGGAAGAACTGGAACGCCGTGCTGCTGCTGACAAAGCTTTGTCCGTGGAGGTCCGACTGGTAGGAAGGATATGTTTTTGGTTTTTTCCCATGCGTTTCCTCTTTGTCTCACAACTTAGTGTCTATATTAAAACACATAGACTTTCTACTCATAGTCTTCATATACACACAGTGACTTTATAAAGTAATTAGAGCCATCTCTCTACTTCACAGGCAGCAGAGCGGGACTGGGAGGAGAAACGGGCCAGTCTCACCCAGTACAGTGCCCAGGACATCAACCGGCTACTGGAGGAAACCCAGGCTGAATTAATGAAGGCTATTCCAGATCTTGACTTTGCTGCCAAGCAAATAAAGCCCTCCTCCAATACACCTTCCTCTCAGACCCCTCAGAATGGGACTGGAACCCCGGAGCACCGCACCAGCAAGCCCCAACACAAGCTTTCTGGGAAAGAGGGAGGATCCAGGCGTGGCTCTGGTAAGGTGGAGAGCTCAGTGCTTCAGTCTGCAGCACTGTCAAGGGAAAACCATGTCAGCTTTTCAAGAGCCAAGAAAAACACTATACATTAATAAAAGAATCATTAGCTTTTATTTTAGTTGAATATTATGAATTATGTAACCTAAACTGAATTAAAGTATGAAAAATATCAAAACTGGAGATACAGTATGAATTTTAAGAAAGTTTTATAAATGTAATAAGTCACCCAACATACAACACTGAGCAAAGTACAGTAAATTTCATGCACTACATTTAATAATATGCCTAAAAATGCCTCATAGCTATCAACAGAATATCTACTGTAAGTAGGGCTCCTTTCTCAAAGTTTCTGTACTGCTTCCTTTTCCAGATGAGCTGACAGTACCACGGTATCGCACGGAGAAACCATCCAAATCTCCTCCTCCTCCACCACCTAGACGTAGCTTCCCATCTTCTCCAGGCCTGACCACCCGTAGCGGAGAGCTCCTCATTCCTGGGAAAAGCATAAAGGCGAGACAGGGAAAACAAACAAATACACAATTTTCACATATACGCTGTATTGTATAAACTAAGGATTTTACACTTAAACTATTATATTGACAAAGCAACAAAAGTTTAATTTCTCAGATCTACATAGCAGCATATTAGTTCCTCTTTAAAGAAAGAGGTTAATAGGAGTTAATCTGTTGTTCTGTAGATGCAGAATAATCTTGTTAGATCACATTATGTGCTTGTCAATACAATGGTAATGGCAGCTTTTGAGCTGGGCTTCAGAAGCATTTAAAGGCCTTTTTCTATTTGCTGTCATAGAAGTCTGAATCTGAAGAGACTGAAGGCCAAAAGCCTCATGTAAAACTGAGGAGGGCTGTGTCCGAAAACCCTCGTCCTGCATCTACACCTCCCACACTGGCCTCTGAGGACAAAGAGGAAGGAGAGGAGGAGAAAATCGCTGCAGAACTGGAGGTAATGGGGTCCGTGAATTATGTTGATCATACTCTCAATAGACTGGTGTTCAGTGTTTGAGAAAACTGCACACTTTTTATTTATGTTGTGTCCACAATTTGCCACTAGCTTTTACGGTTACACATGCACACAGTTTGTGTGCAGATATGCTCTCCAAGGCTGTCACATGTTTAAGCAGCAGGTGCCATATGTCCTCCTGCCCCTGGCACGGGCAGAGCCCAGAGATCACATACCACTCAGCCACATCATCGCCCAGGTCTCACAGCTCACAGCCAGACAGATGGACCCTGATGACTGCCTGCGCTGTGTTTGAGATAGCCTTCCTGAAATCTGATCTGGATTCAACAGTAACTGATTTAAATTATTCAGTTTTATCCTATTAATATCAGCTCTTGAACCTCCCTTTTTTTCCCAGCTGTTTGAGAGAGCTCCGCTCCGGCTCACTGTACCCCCTCCCCTTTCCCTGCCTGTTATCCCTAGCAGCAGGAAAAGCATCCCCCCCTGCAGGTTGGACCTGTGGCCCCCTGAGGCCCCAGGCACTGAGGTAACACTCTGGATGACCTTGAGTGCTGCAGATTGCTGCCCTCTGTGCCCTCTGTCTATGTTCCTTTTAACCCCTCTACCACATGCAGAAACCCCCAGCTACTGCTCAGCCTCTGGCCACCTCTGCTCATGCACTTTTCCTTTATCTTCAAACTGAAATGAACACAAGCCTCCTTTCAGCAGGTTTTATTGATCACCAGCATATCTTCTTCTTCTTGGTGTGCCTGCATGCTGTGTTAAATAATCCCAACCATTTTTTGTATTGCATTATGTGTTCAAACTGGTTTTCAGACTGTATTACTTGATAGTATTTTGTCTCATTTGAAGATCTGTAGACATACAGAAGCTTATGTTTTAGTGGTTCTGGAACAGAAAAGCATTTAAACCAGCTGGTCTGCTGTACATAGCCACCACCATATCATTGGCTTATGCTGTAGAGGTGTGATGACTGACATGGTAGCTATCAGTTACCTGTGTACACATTCAGGAGAGAAAAAGATTAGCATTCATTTTGAGTCAGGTTTGATTGGTTCTTAAGCTTGTCAGGTCTTTGTTCATCAGTTAATTTTGTCTAGCATTTGTTGCTTGACAGGAAGCATACAAAGTTTGTTTTTTTTATGATAAAATAATTGTGCTCTAAAGCCAAAATGATTGACTAAAGTAGCCAAAGGCTCAGTGGTTTTTATTGCTAGAAGATCTCAAACAAACATTGGTCTTCAACAGATTCAGTGTGAAAACTGAGATTACTGATTAATGCAGCTTTAACTTTGCATAAAACAATGAGCCACAGTGTCAGTTAGCAACCGTCCACCATTTGCCTAATGTCCCCCACACCATCCTTGGCACAAGTGTTACACTTTGAACACACATTTAGCTCCTTTATATATGAATGCAGCCATCCTTCACAGTGTTTTGTGTGAGAGAGTCAGTTATGTTAGGAGGTTATCTAGTAATTCATTACACAGTTGACAATATCACTGTCTTTTTGTAGAGGTTCTTGGTTATCTTTTTGTGTAGTGATCATCAATTTTACTTAAAGTTGTTAGACTGTGCTGCAGCTAAGACTCGTTCAGTGTGTCTAAATATAAAACTCAAGTGCTTTCCTCATTTGTAGGGAAGGCGCTTGTCTCCTGTCCACCACATCATGTTGACAGAGTGTTGGTCACCTTCACCAACTGCCTCAGAGGATCCTGTCAGAGATTTAGCAAATGACTCTGTAGAGGAGAGTCCATCACCAGATTGGACCAGTAATCACACAGTCTACGAGACAAACTTTTCAAAGAAAAGGGATTCATTTGAAAGCTCTCCTCAACGAGAGCGAGAGCTGCATTGCCTTAAGCAGGATGTGGAATTAAAACAGGAGCTTGCCCTGCTGTTGACAGAGCTGGAGGTGAAGGTGCTGTCTCCCCTTGAGGCTCAGGAGCTCAGCAAAACTGCAGGTGATGTTTTACAGACTCTGACCATCTTACAGCAGACTAAAGAAGTCTCTAAGGTCCAACTAAATGATCGGCCTCTTCTAGTGATCTTTGAGAAAGATAAAACAGTCAGAGAGGCCTATAGGCTGCTACATTCCCTTCTGGTTTCATCTAGGCCAGTGCCCATAACACAATCCTCCCTCCACCCAGATCAGCAGAGTTCTCTGGTGGAGGTTCTGAGGAGAGGTATAGAGACAGGGGACAGGATACTGAATCTTCAGCACAACACTGAAATGAACATGAGTCCTGATTCACAGCACAGCTCAATGAGCAGTACTCCTGAGTTCAGTGGGTCAGCTAGACCTGAAAATAGTTTAGCTATTCGAATGAGAATGACGGAAAATGTCCGACGCAGCACTTACAGGAGGCTTGACAGCCTGGAGGAGACTATTCGCGAGCTGGAAAATACCCTAATAAAGATCAGTGGCCATCCCGCTGCAGAGCAGCTCTACAGCGAGACTGTGCAGATGACTGACTCTCCAACCTCAGAGACCAAGAAGCCCCCAGTGCCATCCAAGCCATCACCTTGGAGCCCAGCATCAATCCAGGTTCATTGCTCACGCCTGCTGTGCAGGTTCCTGCTCTGAAGCAACATGCTCTGTTTTCTTTCTTCACTTCTTCTCTCCGGGTGGTTGTGAACTTCACTTTCAAGCTCCTGGTGTCTGCTCCCTGATTAAATCAGCATCTAATTGTATTTTAAACAATGCAGAAGGGACAGACAGCAGACTTCCTCTCTTCTTGTCTGTTCTGTGATTAGTGCTGGAGCTGCTCTCCTGCTGAGCTGTGATGCTGGTAATTTTGTTGTGGTTTATTTCTTTATCGATCTGTCCTGGCATTTGTCTTGTGCCTGTAAATCTGGTAAATTTCACTTTTCATTACTCCAAGCAGGCCATAAAAATAATCCATAGATAATACAAACATTTCTAATTTCTTCTTTTTTTCTCTCCTCTTTACTTGTCAGCTTAATCAAATGATGTTGTCTTCTTATTGTTTTGTCTTGAAATTAACTTTCTTTGCCTCAGAAATTGTTTTAAACAAAAATAATGAACAAGCATAATTGCATGTTTTATCTACTGTCACATTATACTTGCACCCACCAAATGTTCCATCCATAAAACTCCTCGCACACCTACAGAACTGCAAAAATCACTTCTCACTATACTCTTCTTGTTAATATCTAAAGCTCACATATTGCATGTAGCCTCCTTTTAGCTTACCTCCAGTTGAACATAACATAACAAAAGACTAGTGATTATCAAAAGACTTATTGCTGCGTCAGCTGCCGCTTCAGTGAGGTGTCTTGACAGCTTACATACAGTAGCATTCCTTGTTTCTTTGAATGTAGCTTCCCACTTGGGGCAGGGTTGTAATACTTGAGAGTCACACTGTCCCGGTGAGTTTGAGCTCTCTGATGTAGCTCCAGGGACCATTCCCATGGGTCTGGCTGAAGATTACAGAGTCTTCACACGTTATTTCGTCAGTCTAACTTCAGCCATGTTCATCTCCCTACTCTTGTCTAACATTTGCTCGTGTACTCCTCAAATTCACACTAATAAATGATCTACTTTCAAGGCCCATTACAGTCCAGTTTTTAATTAAGACATCAGAATGAGGATTTATCCATCAAGAATTAGGTCTACTGTATATTTTATGTCTGTATTTCAAAATTCTGTCTGACATCAAGAGAAAAATTAGCAAGGAAGGGAAGCAGGCAGATTATCTGCAGAGAGAGACTGGCTATTTGACACTACAACATTTAACTTTTATTAGTTTTCATTTCAGCTAATGTCTTTGTGTGCTGAAGAGGTACTGTTGGATGGAAATTTGTCTCAGTGTGTATTTGCTTTTGTGCATATTAGAGACGGTCGACAGCGTAACTCAGTGGGAAAGATCATTAAGCACAGTGCCTTGTGGAGTGAGGCTTGGCTATGCACTGTCAGTTTTGATGCTAAGTTTCTATAGTCTGCTCTTTTGTCATTTTGCACTGATAGATGGTAAAACTCTGTGAAGCAGATAGTTCATTTTTATATCGGCGTCAAGCACTGATCTTAAAAACCTCATTGGTCTCAGGAGACAGACTTGCTCTCTGGATTCAGACTCTATACCGAGTTGATGTATGTCAGAGACATAAACTGAAGGCACTGAAGAGGAGAAATAAAATATACAACCATGTACTGTGTGTCCAAGGTCTGATTCGCACGCTCTCCTCTCCTCTCCTCTCTCAGGGAGGGAATAGCTCCAGTGCTGGTAAGGTTCCCCACTCCTCAGCCGCCTCCAAGCTGAAGCACCTGCAGCAGAGCAGCACAGACAGCACTAAAAGTGGCAGAAGGGAGGACTTCCTGAAGATCCAGGGCCAGCAGGTACCGTGTTTATGTTTAGCACTGTCAGGACCAAAAATGCATATTTGATTTGACAGCATACACTCTATGCATACGGGACTGTGTTGTACTTTCCGTTACTCTGTCTTGACTTTTGTGGTAGTTGCAGCCAAGGCCATGACCATTGTTTGGCATTTCAAGAAGGCTTGCACATAATAATGGTATACAGATCATAAACATGAAGATGATTATCACTATGGAAAAACAATGTATTTCACCCTCAGTCTGTAATTAGGGCAAAGACCAGCAACAGTTTGTGTCCATTATAAATCAGGACAAATTGAACAGAGCGTTCTGTGGATGTGGGGCAATATTAAAAACATTTTTCCACATATTCAAGCAGATTTGATGAACTTGCTACTTATATAGAAACACAATTTTTCATACAAGTGATCGCACTGCTGCACAATTTCAGCAAGCCTTAAAAGAGGTACATTTTAAAAGCAAGGAGAAGGTCTGGATCTGAACCTCTGCAAGCTGATGAAGTGTCCAGAATTACCACCCTGCCCCACAGCAGATAAGCATTTATCTTTACCTCTGCTCAGTCTCCTCTTTACCCTACAGAACTGCTGCACATCCCTACCAAGCTCAAATCCTCAGCACACATTTATTGCACTGTGTATTTTTTAAATATCAGCTTAACAGTGCTTTTATAGTTTTAAATTATATCTGACTGAAGAAACTAAACTCATTAAAAACTTCTCACCTGGACTTAACATACTTAGTTAACAGGAACTTGAGAAGATAAAAAAATGGTGTGACAGTAATATAGTATCTCTGAATTTGGATAAAACTAAATTTATGGTATTTGGGAATCGCAGACTAGACAATGAACTTCATTTGAAAATTGGGGGAGCTAATATAGAATGAGTATTTGAAATTAAATTTCTAGGTGTCATAGTTGATGACAAATTCTCCTGGAAATTGCATATCAGATATGTTCAGCATAAAATAGCAAAGAATATATCAATATTGGCAAGGGTTAGATATATTTTGGACAGGAAAGCACTA
>NW_018127965.1:286656-291924 GCF_001952655.1 Monopterus albus
AATAGTAATAGAATTGACGAGTTTAAACATAAATATAAAGGTATGTGTCAATCAAGATATATGCAAGAACAGGCTTAATGATTAATTAGATGGAACATTGTGGGTGTGGTGTATGAATGTTAACACTTTGTAATAATTTTTTAGTATATTACTTATGTGGTGTAGAAGATATTTACTTAAGAATGTAATTATGTAAGAATGTTAACACTGTATAATCTTTTTTAGTATAATACTTGTGTGGATAGAAGTGAATCATTTACTGCTTACAAACCAATGATGGTAAGATGATGTCATGGGGTAGGACTGGATAAGTCTGACTTTTTCCTACTCCATTCAAGCATGTACTAGGTATAAGCAGATTGATATTGGATTATGTGTAAAATTATGTGTGTTGTCATATCAACTGTTTCTACATGCTTGAAAGAATAAATCAAATCAAATCAAATCAAATCAAATTAACATTGTGAGTCTAAATCTTGAATTTGGTTTTATTGAAAATGTAAAACTTTGTTTTTTGGGTAAGAAATCAGCCTGGTGCAAAAATACAGTTCTCCTTCACAAGAGTTTCATTGAAATTTGCTGAGATGATGACTCTTAAAGTAATTTAAATTTAATTTTAAATAATATATTATAATAATATGATATAAAGCCTCTTTTTATACAGTAGGTTGTTGTAGATTAGCTTAATACTTAGCTCTCCATCTTTTATTTTATTGTCTCTACATTTTAATGCTTTAAAGAACCGCTCCGTCCTGTGCACAAGGGAAAAACGCTTAATGTCAGTGTAATTTGAAAAATACCAAGAGTAGTGAAGTGTAGCTAAACCTCCATGCTGCACAGAAATTGACAGACCATTGAGACATAAAATCAGCCTTGAAGATTGTGCACAGCATATTCATTTCTTTACAGAGAGAGATGTGCGAGATGGGAGGTGTAAATAAACTTTGGTTGCCTCAGACTGAGAGAAGATTGGTAGGAATCTTTGCAGTGCTACATAATCACCCCTAGAGTCGGTGACAGTCACTGATACTGTATTTCAATATGAAGAGGACGTTCTCTTTCCCCACAATTAGCTCTTTCACATATCTTCTTCTTCATGTCTCTTTCCTTCGTGCACTTTCTGTACTCTGCAATTTATACACGTGGCCCCTCTCTTCTTTTCACTTTGCCTTGCCAGTCTTGTATTCCCTGTGAAGGCAGAGTAGATTCCTACACTCGTCTAATGAAAGGAAAAATAATCCCATTATTTCAGTATGACACTGCCACGTGGCACAGTCTTTGTCCACAAACTGTTCAAAACAGTCACTGTGAAAAAGAAGCTGTATGTGTGAAAGCGTTATCCTCAGAGTGGACACTCGAAGCTAATTGTCAGCATGGGAAGTCGGATCCAAGCCGTTTAGGCAGAACTGCAACTGCATAACGAATAGCAAAAAGAAACAAAGTACCAGCTGCCCTAAGCCAAGAGAATAAACAGGCAGCTGTGGCAGTCTTCATTTACTAATAACCAAACCAAGTATGAGGTGCAGCGTGTAGTATAGAGGTCAAGTGGTCCATTAATTCACCAATCTGTAAATGTTTGAGGAACTTTTGTCATATAAAAACAATCATATTGTCATTTGCTCGGAAAGTGGTGCACTTTCAGTATGGTGCAGTGCGGTGTCATCTGTCTCAGCACTGCTTAAGCAGACACCTAAACCAAACTTAGTATGGAGCCCCAGAGTGACTTTCAAAGTTTTATAACTGAAATAATTTAAGAAACAAATTAAGATGTGTAACATGAAATAACAGTAAAATAAAAATCTGTATAATAAATCAAATTAAGTATTCAGTAATGAAATGATAAAAATAAGATGAAATAAGGTTCATTTCTCTAAAATAGCTAGATATTGTATATATTTTATACATTATATTCATGTGATAATTTGTTTCCTATTGTCTTTATTTGCTATTGAGCACTCCATAAACCTTAAGTGCAGACTCTGGTAACCGTGCTGTACTGTGTCCTGTCGCATGGAACACTTTACTCAAATGAAGTCTGCTATTCAAGCATTAAGCTGTTTCCACAAGCTGTTACATTTGAAGTCACTCCTTTTTGGTTGGATTTTTGGTATGTTTAATGTCAGTCCAGGAAAACAGCACAGACCCTGACAATTCAGCTTACAGATGGATGGAGCAAAAAATAATTTTAAATTCTGGAGAATGAAACAGCTGACACAGACTAGCCTGGAAAAACATGCTGATTATCTACAGCTCATCTCATCTAATTATCGAGGCGGCTGCCGGATTTGCATACAGCCTGTAAGAGCTAATTAAGAACTTTTGCAGAATCTATGTTCACTTCACCCGGTGTTTTTTAACCTGTCACTGACATCAGTCTTGTAATCTTTCGGAAGAGAAATCCTAATTGTAGCCACTAAAAATAAAATGATGCATTCTGATTGGCAACCAAAAAATAAGCCAAGTTTTTTTTATTTTTGGTTCAGAATATGCAAAATCAGTCACAATCATCCAACATCTGTCTGTCTTGGAACCACATATCATGATTTACTATTGAGCTGTGAGTTATAAATTATCCTTATTTGAGGCGGTGCCTACACTCGCTACATTTAATGCTCAAACTTAATTTTGACTGACACTATTGCTCTGACAATCAGATATGCTCACCTTGGGTGACCTCGCTGTTTGGTCCACAATTAAATGTAAAGGTGACTCTTAAACTTTTTCTGGACATTACTCCCTAAATGTAACCCCCATATTTTCACCATCCATCCAGATCTCACTGGTGTATTAGATTGTTCTCTTTTGCCTCCTCTGGACAAACAATAATTGATATTTTGTTTTTAATGGGACACAAATGCAAGGAATGACCACAGCACTTTAGAAGCTCCCGGTGGTTTGCTGCCTCCCAGCCCAAGCTTATACTCAAATAGACCTAAATGTAAAACCTCTAGCGTCAGCGGCACTATCAGCACAGCGACATTTTCCACCAGTTCAGATGTGAGGCAGCTGGTGTTCATTAATATGTTGTGAAAGCCAGCTGGAGGGACAGTTTAACATTTTAAGACATCACTGTGTACCATCTGTAGTCACTTAAAACAAGATGTACTGGAATCAATTTATGGATTTATGTGAGTCCTGCATTTAGCAATAGCTTATTTCAAATTGCTCGGTTAAATTTTTGGTTTTATTAATATTAAATATACTGGCTGAATGAATTTCTGTTCAGCTGATCATAACTTTTGTAGGGGAACTGCGGGGTAGCACTCAGGCTGCCAATCAGATTTTAGGTGAATATGCCCTGACCCTCCAAATAATGTGGTCCAAATGTACTTGATCAATTGAGCAAAAAAGCAACATTAATGCTTAGGTTTTTTTGCAGAGCATGAGGTTTAGCTTTGATGTTATCTGTGTGTGTTAATTATGGGTATTAAAATTGACAGAGCCTTTATGATCGTGCTGTCTGTTCACTAGAGCTTCACTCAGAGGTGCTGGAGCATTCCAGGCATGGTGATCCTTCAAATCAATGAGCTGGAAAAGAACAGACAGTTCAAAGCCACAATTTCTCCCCATTTGCTTTGGCACAGATCAAGGAGGTCATGACAATGTGAATCACTTTCATGCTGCAGAACCTTATTTCCATTTCTCTTTTGGCCCCTTATTACTTCTTATGGTGAAACAGGCTAGTTAAAGGTACTGGGCATGAGGTGGGGAATGTGAGGGGGGCCTATCCAGGGAGGCTATCATTTGGCAGGGAGCTCTGAACACGTGAGATGAAGGGCTGCTGCTCTGCTGCACATACAGAGCAGAATAAACGTGTCGGCCAGGCTTGAGAGGAGTTCCTCGAGCAGAAGGAGCAGCCCTGCTCTCTGGAGACGTTTGGCAGCACAGGTTCTGGACCTGCAGCCGAGCACGTGAGAGACTTCCAGCAGCAGAGTGTAGACTAGCACACCTGCTACCCTTTCAAACAAAACTCCTTGTAATCCCAGAACAAACACACTTTTAAAGCTTTTAAAGCCTTTTTCCTGTTGGTTCTTATGAAAAGCTTAATTAAAACTTGCCTGAGGTGTAAAATACAAGCTAGGTTTCTTGCTATTATCTCGCCCTGTCAGCATTGTAATATTTTGCTTGGTCTGTTACCTGCACCTAAAAACAGTTTCTGTCAAACACATTCATATTAGCTCTACATGCAAAAGAGAGACACACACATTACATTGTGAACGTGTCACCTACAAGTTTCATACTGTTGGAACAGTGCCACCTACTGACTCTTTTCAACATTGCAAGTGTGTTGCTGTCTGTCTGTGAGAATAATTGGCTTATTTTTAATGAGTAACAGTCATTAAAACACATAGTGTGTCATGTTATGTGTTGTGGCCACCTTTACTGTTGCACCCTATGACAGAAGTTGTGATTATCAGTGGTGTGGTCATCGTGTGTAGATGACAACCTGTTTCATCACAAGATGATATCAACCTGAATAATGATCTTCTGTGTTTGTTTCTTGTTCTGTTTTCACCTTTTTCCTACCCCACCCCCACCCTTTACTCTTCTACCACACATTTCTTCTGACACTTGTTACTGTGGCACAACCTCACCCACCTGACACCCCACGTGACCCCGTGCTGCTTCACACCTCCTGGCCTCCAGCAGTGAGTGACCCACCTGTGTCCACTCTCTTCGATCCTTCACGTTGACTTGACTACAGAACTACCCACGTCCGTTTACCCCCTCAGCTACTCTCACCTCTTCAGTGTTTCTCCATTTCTACATTGAACCTCACTCTGTGTGCATTTGTGCATGCAAGCATACATGCACAGCCATGTTTGATTGTAACAGCAAGGGAAGGTGCTGCAAGGGACAGTGCCCAGCCACAATCAGTTTTAAGGCTTAATGATTTCCTCATTAATCCCTGAAAACCTCACCTCTTTAGGTCCCTCTCTGCCTCTGTTCTTCTGTGTCCCTGCTCTACCTGATGGCCTTGGGGACTAGCAGCACTAATGGCAGTATTGAGCCATACCTCTCTGGTATCAAAATGGGCATTTTCTCAGGCCGAGTGCCGTCTCCTGCAGCAGCATTTGTTCCTGGCCCAAGGGTATACCACCAGGAGGGGGGAAAACCCTCTTTGAGAGTCTCCTCCATCCAAGTGAAGGCTCTCTTGGCGAATTTGTCCACCTCCAGCTTGAGTGCTGAGGCCCTGCTCCACTCTTCCTCCCTCCTTCACCACCGGCTTCTGTGTGAGCAGAGAGCCTTCTCTTTTCCTCTGCCAGG
>NW_018127965.1:291994-332908 GCF_001952655.1 Monopterus albus
TTCCCTACCCTCCCTGAGTCCTCCTCCTCTTCACCCACCTCCCCTTCTCCAGCCCTATCTCCTTCCTTTCCTACCCTTTTCGGTTCCCTCCCCTTCTCCTCTGCAGTTCTCAAGCTTGGCAATCATAGCGTTGACAGCTCCAGCCCCAAAAGTCACAGGGATGGCGGCAGCGAACCTGTGAATAAGGACATCACCACTGGCAGCTGTCAGTGATGAAGAGGAGGAGGATGAGGACATAGGAGAATGCATTTGAAACAGCATCACATCATGAACCTTGAAGACAAAATCCCAGCATTTTTATAGATAGGAATGAATTTTTTTCAGGACTCGTGGGTTTTTTTGTTTTTTGTTTTTATTTCCCCTTTGGCCTCACTCCAGTAGGCAGTCTTCATACTCCTACGGCAAGAACTAGCATACTTCTTGGACAAGTTTCCTGCTACTGCTGGTTCCATGGTTTCTCTGCAGTTCTCCCACGCAGTCATACTGCCAATTCCCAGATAGAGAGTGCACAAATGGGCCTCCCCAGCTGCCTGCTACAAGCTGATGTGGTTCAGACGGATTTGCTGACAACACCAGTCTCATATATGCCCTCACTCAATGGGTTGTTAGTGGCGTAGATATAATATCTAGACTGTGACTTTACTATAGAAAATAGAGCTGCAATAATCACCAAATAAGACTGGTAGTTGTGTGTGTTCAGGATAATATTGATCTCACTTACCTGCATCACCAGGCAGAATGTGAGCCTGCTCAAAAGAAAAAAAAAATATTGAAAGTAGATCACGGTGATGTAGGTTCAAATTGTTTTATGTTAAAAGGGCATTTGTAGTTCGTCTTGCATCACACGATTTAAACTCAGAACTGGTGCTATATTTTCCCCTCCGTTTGTACACACTGTGTAAAGAGATTGTACTCACATCCTGTTACAAGTGTACACTCCACTGTCTACTTTTAGTTCTTGCCATGCTGTTAAAACATTTACAGTATATGCATACATTTTTCAAAAATTTGGAATTAATTGTAGAAAAGTGTCACACTATATTCACATAAGCACATTTATAGGGAACAGTCCTATGACAGCACACCTCTGTTTAAAACAGAGCAAGGATGCACAGTTACACAAACAGAAGGGGAAAATGCAAGTGTTGAATTTTGTATATGCGTACAAACTAATTAATTATGACAATCAGGATGTTTCCACAGTAGCATCTCACATGTCCCTGTGACATCACAAGTCATCCCAAATACTCGAGCACGCACAATGATGAATAATATGCCCATTTTGTAAAGACAAGCTGTTTGCAGAAGCAGAGTCTACTAGCTTTTTGTGGGATGATTCAATTGTTGCACCACTGATAATAGCACTCTGGTAAAATGTGCCATTTCTACCAGAGTATGATTTCACCCTTTTAGGAATCTAATCTACAAACCTGTGTTTACTTTTGTTGTTTCTTTTGAACTTCAAAGTTTAGAAGCAGCTTTCAAACTGTTCAGCAATTTGCAGGCTTTATTGTAAAGCCAGTGCTATCTTTCACTGTAGTGAACTTCAACATCTAAGGGTGAGAATACAGGAGAATACAGAAATAATAAGTAAGCACAGTTTCCTCTCAAACACATGACACTTTCTGATAATCTTAACTTTGTGAATCTGTCTCATGGTGATGAGCACAAAGCTACAAATGTTTCCTGAAGGTAAAAACCATCCTGGCATATTCGAAATGATGCACATTAGATTATCAATATTGCTGTTACCTTGTTTTTTTCAACTGCATGTTGAAACATGAAACATTTATGAATGTTAGGCCTTCGCTGTGCCTCAGTTTAAGTAGTAGGACATCAGGCGTCTGTCAGTGATTCCCTAAGTTTAAACCCTGCACAAGGAACCATTTTGAAACTCCCTGTCCTGTGTAGTTGCCTGAAGGTTGTCCACTGGGAGGTGGATGAACAGTCATGAAGCGTTTTTTCCGCCAGAATGACTGTGAAAAATTGATTCTTTGTGGCATTGTGATTAAAACATGCAAAGGGACTTGTGTCATAAAGTAGGCAGCTTGAGGACAGAGGATTAGTTTGGGGATGTGTTTGAAGGCTACTTTAATAAGGCCAGCTTTGACTTGCCTTGTGTCCATCTAGGGTGCTTGTGAGTGGAAGAGACCAACGGTCGCAGAGCTGTTACAGTAAGTGGTTGCTCTTTCTCTGCCCCTTTTCACTTTCCTTTATCTTTGGCGTGGGGCATCTATGAAATAAAAAACCACTCAGCTAAGGCTACCCTAGGACAGAGTTTGATGGGCTTCAGTTATGAACAGTGTGCAATATGTAATTATCACTCTTGCAGTTTTACCAAGGTAGTGTTTTTTTGCCTTTGAGAAACTCCTGCCAGTTTGTTTGCAAGGACCTATAATGATGTTTTCCCAGTGCCTCTAAGACTGTCCTTGCCAGACATCCACAGTTGATCTTGTTTAACAATGTTAGATTAGCAGCATTGACAGAATAACACTTACCCAAAGGAGAGGTTGCAAAAATTAGCCTGTTCCCATTGTTTTTGCAAGGGGGAAAAACAGCTCTTACAAAGTGTGTCAGGTTGCAGCAGTGGCATTTGATTAAACACTCCCCCAACTCTGGCAATGTGCAGCACGGCTAGCTCACAGCGCGGCGAATTAAGCCTCACCCTGGGTGTTCAATAGCTGCCAGGCAGGTTCAAGGCTTGGGTTTCATACTGAGTGAAGTCAAATGAAAGAAATTCACTTACTCATGCTGTTCCACACTCCAATCCATAGCTCTGAGTTGAATTTGCTGCATTTGCGTCTGCCTGCTTTCTTAAGTAAAGTCTAAGATGAAACCCTCCCAGAATTGTGTGACAATGCTTTCTGGATTTTTCATTTTATTTCTCAAGACAAGTATTAGTGGGCTGTGATTTCAACATGGCTAGAGGCTTCGAAGGCATGTCGAAGACACTCGTAGCGGATGCCCCTGGCAATCAGACAACACATGCTAACTTGAAATCAAACATAGAAGAAATATACATATATAAATATAACTAAGTGAGATGTTTGTGTATGACACTATAATTGTGAAGAAATGTGTGAGACACACACACATATATATATATGACTAGATTTAAATTATATACTGTAAAATGTCATCTCTTCAGTTTTATATTAGTGACCATTTTGTACAGATTTCTTTTTTAATTCATTGAGATGTGACATTTCACAATGAGATTGTTTATTCATACACAATGTTTTTATATTTGTTTAAAACTCTCTGTATAAATAAGTTAGCTTCTGTAATATACACTGAAGTTCATTTTTAAATTGTAAAATTTGGATTTTCTTTATAAACACTGAGTTTATGTTGATTTATGAAAAGCGTGTCCCTGAAAATGCTCATCCAGCTTATCAGCACCTTTGCCTCCTTATGTGAAGGATCACATTTGGGTATAAGAGGCTGGTCCAGTGCCTGTGCTTAGGGGCTTATTTTGCTACTATCTTCTTGTCTTAGGGGGGCTAGGTTTTTTTTTCTGTCACCTCATCCTCTGTTTGTGATTCAACTGGTATTAGTGATGTTGGAGATGGCCAGATAGTGACTGGGGGTACACAGATGTAGTGACTACTGTGACAGGTTAGTTAATGGGCCCATAGGCTCCACACAGAGCCTTGCTGCTTTGATAGATGTTAGATGGCTTTAATTATTCCTCGGTGTCATGTTTGTATGTGAACAGGAATGGTAGCAGTGTGGATGCTCAGTGCAGAAGCATTCAGAAACATCACACTCTTTATCATTACAACAGGTTGGTTGTTTTCTGTGCACATGTCGTCACAGCAAATGGCTTTAAGTAGCAGTTAAGCTAAATGACAAGTTGTTAAAACCACAAAGATGGATCAATAAGGGAATTATGTGAAGTTGTAGGAACTTAAGCTGTTGTTTGTTTTGCCATTTATTTCTTTTTTTTATAATGAACCTACATTCTATAGTGTTTATGAGATTTTTACATGAACGTGTGGATGTTCAAAAGTCTTGGCATCAAAAGTAGAAAAACTAAATTAATTTGTATATAGGCAGAGTCATTCCTAGCGAGTTCAACAAATTATGTCCAAAAGAAGATGTTTTATTAATTAAACCATAACGATGGGTACAAAGGTATATACAAAACAATGCATGTATAATCTCAAGCAATCGCACGGTACAGTTGAAAAAAAAACATTGTCTATGTATTTTCTCAAAAATGAGAAAAAGAGAAAAGGACAAACAGTTATATAGTATGTTAGAGGTTTACAGACATGAAGATTATTTTGGTATCTGTGATACAGGCATGTTCAGTCTTACTGTGATGTTATGTGACAGTGAGGGTGACGGTAGCGGCTGAGAGTGATCAATGTCTAGAAGGATTCAGACAGCTTGAGCACACCCCAACCAGAGAAGTCACTAGTGACCATGAAGGTGAACTCTTTCCACAGAGTGAGTCTCTTATTTGTAGAGTAGTGTGATATAAGAACAAAAATAATACAGAAAATAGATCTATAATATAAAGATACATAAATTTAAAAACCTACTGATACAGGAACTATAAATTTATTGGTGTGGATGCCATGATATTCTGTGAGAAATGTGTGTTTTTCCTGTGAGAAGACAGTAGGCAGTTGAACCTGCCTTCTTTTGTATATAATTTGCTGTGATTATGTGTCTAATAAAGTGCAGCTCTCTTGTACAGTTGTGTTGTTTGGTCTTCCTTTATTCTGAATTGCTTTAATTTCCAGTCCTGTCAGGAAATGTTTGCATTGTCTATAGCATCAGCAAATGTGGATAGAAATGGCAGATGCTGTATTATCACTCAGGTCAAACCACCACTTACTTACAGTGCCTTGCGAAAGTATTCTGCCCCCTTGAACTTTGCGACCTTTTGCCACATTTCAGGCTTCAAACATAAAGATATAAAACTGTAATTTTTTGTGAAGAATCAACAACAAGTGGGACACAATCATGAAGTGGAACGAAATTTATTGGATATTTCAAACTTTTTTAACAAATAAAAAACTGAAAAATTGGCCGTGCAAAATTATTCAGCCCCCTTAAGTTAATACTTTGTAGCGCCACCTTTTGCTCCGATTACAGCTGTAAGTCGCTTGGGGTATGTCTCTATCAGTTTTGCACATCAAGAGACTTAAATTTTGCCCATTCCTCCTTGCAAAACAGCTCAAGCTCAGTGAGGTTGGATGGAGAGCATTTGTGAACAGCTGAATGATCCAATGTTGACCTAAATGACTAATGATGATAAATAGAATCCACCTGTGTGTAATCAAGTCTCCGTATAAATGCACCTGCACTGTGATAGTCTCAGAGGTCTGTTTAAAGCGCAGAGAGCATCATGAAGAACAAGGAACACACCAGGCAGGTCCGAGATACTGTTGTGGAGAAGTTTAAAGCCGGATTTGGATACAAAAAGATTTCCCAAGCTTTAAACATCCCAAGGAGCACTGTGCAAGTGATAATATTGAAATGGAAGGAGTATCAGACCACTGCAAATCTACCAAGACCTGGCCGTCCCTCTAAACTTTCAGCTCATACAAGGAGAAGACTGATCAGAGATGCAGCCAAGAGGCCCATGATCACTCTGGATGAACTGCAGAGATCTACAGCTGAGGTGGGAGACTCTGTCCATAGGACAACAATCAGTCGTATACTGCACAAATCTGGCCTTTATGGAAGAGTGGCAAGAAGAAAGCCATTTCTTAAAGATATCCATAAAAAGTGTTGTTTAAAGTTTGCCACAAGCCACCTGGGAGACGCACCAAACATGTGGAAGAAGGTGCTCTGGTCAGATGAAACCAAAATCGAACTTTTTGGCAACAATGCAAAACGTTATGTTTGGCGTAAAAGCAACACAGCTCATCACCCTGAACACACCATCCCCATTGTCAAACATGGTGGTGGCAGCATCCTGGTTTGGGCCTGCTTTTCTTCAGCAGGGACAGGGAAGATGGTTAAAATTGATGGGAAGATGGATGGAGCCAAATACAGGACCATTCTGGAAGGAAACCTGATGGAGTCTGCAAAAGACCTGAGACTGGGATGGAGATTTGTCTTCCAACAAGACAATGATCCAAAACATAAAGCAAAATCTACAATGGAATGGTTCACAAATAAACATATCCAGGTGTTAGAATGGCCAAGTCAAAGTCCAGACCTGAATCCAATCGAGAATCTGTGGAAAGAACTGAAAACTGCTGTTCACAAATGCTCTCCATCCAACCTCACTGAGCTCGAGCTGTTTTGCAAGGAGGCATGGGCAAAAATTTCAGTCTCTCGATGTGCAAAACTGATAGAGACATACCCCAAGTGACTTACAGCTGTAATCGCAGCAAAAGGTGGCGCTACCAAGTATTAACTTAAGGGGGCTGAATAATTTTGCACGGCCAATTTTTCAGTTTTTTATTTGTTAAAAAAGTTTGAAATATCCAATAAATTTCGTTCCACTTCATGATTGTGTCCCACTTGTTGTTGATTCTTCACAAAAAATTACAGTTTTATATCTTTATGTTTGAAGCCTGAAATGTGGCAAAAGGTCGCAAAGTTCAAGGGGGCCGAATACTTTCGCAAGGCACTGTAAAAAAATTACAAATACAGAAACAATGATTTAAAAAAAGATTTATTTTAAAACAGTCATGTTTACTTTCTTATTTTGTAGGTAACAACCCCACAAATTTAGAGCATACACAACCATGAGGCACCACAGAAATAATTAAAAAGCTTTGTCACAAGATTTGGAATAAAATTTCACTGTTGCATCAAAAATATCATACTTGCAACAAAATTCTATTTACAAAGCAAATTCACACTAAAATGTTGATGAAAATACATAGTGCCCTATGGCTAATTATATATTTTTGACGTTCCGTTTATACAGAACACTGTAAATGCCTGACAGATTTGTGTAAAAGTCTTGGACCACAAATGGTTCAGGTGTCCTGGCGCTGTGCTGGCCGTCGACCGTCTGCCCTCCTGAATGGTGTGTTTCTCAAGTCTGAGGCAAAGCAAGGACAAGCTTACTGAGATGAAGGCAGGGTTTCCACCTTATTTAAAAAGCCATGCAGAGCACATATTCAAACATCCCCATGTGACCCCTCCAGTCAACATCAAGTTAACGTACCTGTGATGATGTCTTCCAGAGCTCCGTCCTTCCCCTCGCGTACCTGTGGTTTCACCTGCCTCTTCTTCAGCTCTGCTATCAGGTCCATCTGGGGCATCTTAGGCATCATAGGCCCCTAGAAAGTCACAAAATAAATCTTATTTAATTTCAGTGTACATTCACTGTAGAATGTGCTACCCTCAGACAGGTGTGTCCTGGGTTTTAGTTACAAGTTTATTAGGCAATGATCTGTGTGCTTAGGACATCTGATAAATAATGTTTTTACAGTACACTAAACCTTCGATCTTCTACCTTTTGTGCCGCAGGCTTGTTTGGAGATGAAGCCTCTTTTCCCTCACTACTCTCGCTCTCCCTTTTCTTTTTCCGCTGAATCTCTTGCTGCGCTGTCTGTGTTCAAACAAGGGCAAACAGATTAAAACACAATGGATCAATTGTAAAGGATAAATATCAGAAATCTACACACATTCCTTACCTTGTAGGCTTTTATGAAGCGTGCAAACATTGGGAAAAACATGGAAGGTTGTGTGGTTTTAGGGTTCTCTCCAAAATACTCCACCACAGAGCCGTAAGCCTCCTGGAGGGAGACAGCAGACAGAGCAAATGTGTTTTTATATGTATGTGTTGTGTTCTTCACAGTTGTGTTCTTCACAGTTGTGAGTATAGTACTTCTCATGGATGGCAGACTAACCTGTGCTGTCTTGCTGTCTTTGATCAAAGATTCCAGCTGCTCACTGTTTGTTTTGATGAATTCCTTCAACACAGGGCTGTCATCCTGCACCAGGAACTCCTTTTTGGTCATTTCCATTCCTCGTTCCAGTGAGCGGATATCCTGAAGAATGCTGTCCAGGGATACTGGACATGAAACAGAAATGAGTTTAGTACCATTTCTGATTTAATTAGCAAGATATGTTAACTGCAAAGCCTGAGTGTGTGTGTGTGTGTGTGTGTGTGTGTGTGTGTGTGTGTGTGTGTGCATGTACCAAGGGCTGCCTTATCCACAAAGTGTAGCTCCGTGTGGAAGTTGGCCAGATCGGAGTATTTTTCCTGGATGATATTAGTGATGAAATCAAGTAGCGTCTGTGAGCGGTCGGTGGACTTGGTCTCCAATAGCTGAAAAACAAAGGCACTGATATTATTCGAGTGTTCTTAAAGTGAAAAAGTAAATGTACAACACAAAGGCTACTTACAAGGTCCAGACTCTGCAACCGAAAACCGTACACTGCGCCTCTCTTACCGCTATTCATATAGTTGCCAAAGGCGAGAACAATCTGAAGGGGGACACATGAGATGCCTTTTGTAAAATCACACATTTGGGAGCTACATAAGTATGTCATTCTCATTTACTTACTTCTAAGATCTTTTTCAGTTTGGTTGAAGACTTGATGGACATGGACGCAGCAATTATGGAGTTCAGTTGCTGTGGATGAAGTAAAACCCCAATAAATACGTGTGGTTAAAATCTCAGACTCTTTCAGTTTAAGTTGCAAAGCATTTGACAGGCTCACCGGCTGCAGGCGTTTGACGGTCTCCGGAAAGTTGCCCATGTAAGTGAGGGTGTTTATCCGCTGGCTCAGACGAGGAATCTTCCCAAAGCGTAAGATAAATTTGTCCTCGTCAGCCAGCTCCTCAAGGGGACGACCGTCCTTCTCGTAATTAACCAGCAGCTTCATCTCAAAGTCTGATGGTATGAAGTGCTCGAGCAATTCCAGGAAGTCTATGGACAGAGACTTCTGGTCATACCTGTGTGAAATAGTGACATCAGTTAGTGTGCTGGATAAGACTAGGTGAGCCTGTTTGTGACAAGGATCATTTAAAAATATCAGTGCAACAGAAACACATACGTCTCTATGGCGGTGCATATAAGTGAGGGGTTCATTCCTCCCTTGCGTAGAGTGATGGCCAGATTCTTGGCCTTGTTTGGGTCAATCAAGGATGTCTTGGTGGGGATCTTCTTGACTGACTTCTTCTTTATATTAGACAGATCTGCTGGATTACCTTGGGCCCTGGTTTTGAAATGTTCCTCAAACATATCCATGTTCAGTTCCTGACGTAAACAGCAGAGGGAGAATCTTTTCAAGTGTGCATACATTAAACTGTAGTTTTCCGTTATGATACCCTGTACAGGGCGTTTGGAAACTGAAGAATGTATGTCCTTACCCCTAAGACCTGCTCATCATCCAGGTCATTGAAGACAGTACCTGTCACCTGGTTTGGTTTTAAGGGCTGCCAGTTTAACAGTGGCATCCTGAACTTGGTCTGAATGGCCTTCTTGCTCTTAAGCCCTGAGGAAACAGAAAAAGAAGAGGGATGATCAGACAAATACAGTCTTTACTGATCATTTACTTCACAACTTATTCTTCTGCCAACCTCCTTACCGAGTTGAGTGCCTGGTGCTCCAGGAGGGGGTGGAGGTCCAAAACCAGGTGGGGGAGGTGGAGGTGGGGGTCCAGCACCCGGTGGAGGAGGAGGAGGAGGTGGTGGTGGTCCAGCACCAGGTGGAGGAGGAGCAGGTGGTGGTCCAGCACCAGGCAGAGGAGGAGCAGGAGGTGGACCCCCTAACCCAGGAGCAGGAGGTGGAGGAGGGGGAGGTGGGGGCACAAAACCAGCTGCTGGTGGAGGAGGAGAGGTAATCTGGCCTGAACCACCAGGAGGGGGAGGAGGAGGAGGAGGCGGTGGCAGAAGGGAAGAGGCAGAGTTAGGGAGGCTGGACACTGGGGAGGTTGAATCATCAGGGCTCAGAGCACTGGGCTGGGCGACTGAAGCCGGGGCTTGGACATATTCCACCACCGTGACAGGTATGACCTGGATGTCCAGACCTCCAGAGGCGCTGCGTCCCAGTCGGATCAGCCCCTTGTCCTGCAGCTCCTGGATCTTCTGCTCAAGCTCTGAGTGGGCCTGAGGAGTGCAGGTGCTCAGGCGCTCCCTGTCCTTCTCTCTCTCCCTGTCCAGCTCCCGCTCTCTTTCTCTCTGCTGCAGTGTGCTAACCTGGGAACAGGATTCTCTCAGGCTTTCCTGTAAGTACAAACAACTTATCTCAACAAAGAGAACAGAACACACAGTCTTTGAGGGAAGCACAATCTTTAACCATACTAAGAGTCTACAGCCATGCTAGCAGCTCTGTGGGGTAGCACAGAAGTGCTCTACGCTAAATGCTAATGTCAGCATACATCTATGGTCAGCATGCTCAGTGACAATGCTATCATGCTGATATTTTATATGTAACGTTCACCATGTTTATTATCCTAGATTAGCATTAGTGTTGCTTACATTTGTAAATTGGCACAAACCAAAATATTGAGGTTGATGGGAATGTCACTTTAGAGGAAATTGGTCAATGCAATATTTTGACCTTACAATGGAGCTGGATGAAAATTCAGAGGATCACCAAAGTTCATAGAGTTAATCCTAAAGATGGACACGAGTATGTACAAATGTCACAGCCAGCCATTTCATAGTCACTGAGACATTTCACTCTTAGCTAAAAATGTTAACCTGATGATGGTGCTACTGGAATATTCAGTGGAACCATCCTCTCGGAACTGGGGACGTCTGATCAAAATTTCATATCAAGGCATTAAATAACTACAAAGATATTTCAGTCTGGATCAAGTGTTTTCCAACCGACACTGTCATCTGCAGAGCTTTGTTGATAATAAGACTAAAATTGCAAGGTAATTTACAGATTTGTCGACAAATATAAACATTCATCTTTGTATTTAATATTGAAGAATAATAGATGTTTATTATCATAGTAAGATTATTAAAATATAATTACTGTGAAGATGGCACACATTAATCGATCTTATTGAAAACTGTGCGTGTCATGGAGCAGAACTTACTTTGAGCAGTTCAGTCTCCTTGGTGGCCTGCATGAGCTGAGTCTCAAGTTGAGATATTCTCTCTGCAGTCTGACTCTGAGTCTCCTCAAGCCGAGCACTGAGCTGCAAGACAACAGACAGACAACGCTGCTTTAACATCATAACATCACAGCCTTTGTTTCTGCTCACTGATATTCCTCTTCATATTGTGGCTGACCATTATGTTGTGTTCCTGCAGTTCATTCACGTTCTCCAGCTCCCCTCCTCTGTTCTCAGCATCCTCCAGCAGGGCTCCTACATCTAACACATTGTCCAGGTAGGCTTGGATCTGGACCTTCAGCTTCTCACTTTCTGTATGCTTCAGATGCTAACACACACAAAAATACCACAATGAAGTATCATGGAATAAACTGTAGCTTAGCTGTTTGAAATAATAATGTACTAATCTACATACATGTACATTTATTACATTTACCAATGCAAATGCTTCAAAACTGAAATGACTGAGTGAAGGTTGAATTGGGATACAACTGTTATTATAAGAACTGCCAGTTATAAGCTATAACGTCTGATATTCTATCTGTTGTTATACACAACAGAATATGGTTGGAATAATGTTTTAAGATGGCATAGGGATTAATATTAATTCTGATTCATTTTTTAAGTAGAGCTATATAGACTATATATATAGACTATATTTAAACAACACCAACATAGGTGAGATATTTATAAACCAAGCTGTACTGACAGAGTCTTTGTGAAATAGACTATTATACTGTTAGATTTTTCAAATGAAGAGAGATTGGTTCTGTTAGAATCATTTATAAATCTTCTCAAAACCCATATTTGTGTTTGGTACTGCATCTAGTATAAAAGTAGGAAATTTATTTTGTGATTTTGGATGATACTACAATAGCCACATCTTACAATATTGAAGGAGAAAAAGAACTGGTCAGTTCTAATGTTTGTCCAGTGTTCACACTCTTCTAGCTCTGTTTGGTCTCTACTAACTCTTGAGAGAATTATAAATGTTCTATTATATTCACTAGGTAGTGACTAACTTTGTATGTCATGCGGAGCAGGTAGTGTACAGTGGGTTTTTCAGAGCTTTTTAATTGAAAATAGCTGCCCACCATGGACAAAAACAATACTATGAAAATGGTTGGAGCCAGGGGTGGCACCGGCTGGGAGTAAATAAGGACCAGAGCTAAAGTTAGTTAAAGAAACACTGTGTGTGTCTTATTCTTACCCAAAATAATCAATTGGACTCTTAATGATGTATGGTTTATTGTTTCATAGAACTAGGGTTTAATTTACCTTTTACATTTATTTCAAATGTGTCACCCATTTCTGAGTCTGTGCCCCATCTAAACTTTTCTAGATCCACCCCTGGCTAAGAGGGCAGTGAGTGTGAACCACCTGACATTTTAGGTGCACTGTACTCACCTCTAGATACTTGTCCAATCCAAGATGAGTGAACTCATACTGGAGATGGACACGGAAGTTCATGTTCTCCACTGAATGGACCACAATGTTTATGAACTGCATGCAAGCCACCTGGAAACAAACAATGACAGTTAAATCTCAAGTACATTCAGTACTTAACTGTGCCTTTATTTGTGAAACAGTAGGCCAGTGCTACAGTTGTAGACCTACCATAAAGTCAATGTTGCTGTCGTCGTTAATGAAGTATTCCATCAACTTCTCGAAGCGGTTCTTTTCTTTGCTCACCTGAGGAAAAATATTAACTTGAATATGCACTTCTATTGTCAGCCATGAGGTGGTGTGAGGGGGCATTGATGCAAAAGGTATCTGTTGTTTTGGATTCCACACACATGCATGACTGTTGTACATGTAATAAAATTAGGACCACAGTGCACATGTGGGTGGACTGTGTCAGTGAAAAGATGAGTAATGAAAGAGGGGAAATCTGGAACAATGGTGTGAAAGTAACAAAGTCAAATGAGTCCATCACACCAGGGTGGAATTAGTAATAAAAATATATTTCACCTCTTTGAAATTGTCGAAAGCAGAAAGAATGATGTCATGTCCTCCTCTGACAAGACACACAGCAGCCAGCAACTCCAACACGAGGGCTTTGGTCCTGCCACAGAAGAAGGGGTTAGAAATTGATCCAGTCAGACACATATCACATGCTTCATTTTGCACAAAAATGCACTCACCTGGGATTTCTGCTGTTGAGACTGAGGGTGATTTCATTCACGCAGCATGGGTGACTCATCACCTGGTTAAAACCAGACTGAAAAAAGGATGAAAACATAAGCAGCTTCCTCCAATGTGTTAGGATGAGAGAGAAACAAACTACTTCCAAAAAAAAAAAAAAAGTCACATTTGTTTTTCCTTTAGCCATCTAGAAAAAAATCACTTGCTTTAAGAAATAATGTTTTTACACTATTAGGATATTAAGGCTCTACCTGATAGTTCATGATGGCTCGCAGGCACATTATGCACACATGTACATCATCTCTCTGGTTGGACGAATGGGGCTTTCTGGTCATCTTGCTCCCGAAATTGCTTAATCTGTGGAAGGATAACAAGTGTATAGCTTTAAGAAAATGATCTGAATTCAGAACCCAAAACCACTTAGATACATGCAGAACAGTTCTGAGTACAGTTAGCTAATTATAACAAGGCTTCCTGATGACTGAAAATGTGGTATGGTTGGATGGATAGAAGGTTGGTTAATCAATCAGGGTTGTCCTGTGTTTATGAAAAGATTTGTATCAACGATCATTTAATAGATCATACAGAAAAACATCTCCAGGTCTGGGACACTGCTTTACATAGCTACTTTACCTCGCTGACCTTCTTACCTTACAGTCAATGCTCGAGCTGCTCTGCTCATCCCATGTGAATGAGAGCTGCTGGAACTCTTGGTCAAGTCTTCCATCGACCTCTCCGCTGGCTTTTGTCTGTCTGACAGGGTGCCACCATTTTCAACACTCTCCACCTCAAACCTATAGAGATTAGAATTACAAAAAAAAAAACATCCATGGTGACAAAGGATTTTACTGTAAAAGTGCCACCACTTTCTGGCACTTTCCACACTCTGACTGGTACTCACGAGGCGTCACTTTGTGCATAGGACAGGTATTCCACCAGAACATCCAAACCATTGTTCTGCTCACTGAGAAACTCTTGGGCCCATCTACAAAAAGACCCAAAGCAAAATAAATGATGGGAAATAACACTTTGGTAGAGAGATATTTTGTAATTGTATATCATACTGTAGAGTCTGCTTTCAGGCTAGCCTTAAATCAAGAGTATATAATACACACAAACATGCTCTTATAAATTAAATGTTGAATTTATTAGCAGTAAACCGCACTCTCGCTCAGTCCAATATGCTCAGGAATTTTTCTCTCACAGCTTTATTTAACTAACTTCTTATGGGGGCTAATGCTAGAAAAGGTCAGGTAGTTATTGTTGTCTAAGTGCCATTACTGAGCTAGTTTTATGACTTTAAATGTGAAATGAAATTAACTTTTATTGACCCTGTGTATTTAATTGCATCATGTTTCTGATACACTTCATAAGCTCAACAGGACAAAATGTTTCTATGTTGATTTTCATTTTGTACAGTGTCTGGTGCATCTTGTCACAGTGTCCGACAGTAGTGGGGAAGAAGTGTGAATGCATAAACTGAGGCTTCAATGACATGTTGTGCTTCATCACATCATGAAGCAAATATTCATAAATTTCATTAATATGAAAGAATCTGCAAAAATAGAAGATCTCAATAAAACAATATGCAATAGGTAAATTTAAAAGGTGACTTTCATGACCAGCAGTGAAAATCTTTAAGATACACCCAGAAGTGTTCATCAAGCAAAATCTTTATCAAGTGTAATCATAAAAATAACAACAATAATTGTAGTGTGATAAATATTGCCATCAGTTTCAGGTGCACAAAATAGTGAATACAATGTAACTATTTGTTGAACATAAAATTTTACAGGGCACCTTAACCCTGTAAAGCCCAACATATCAAAAATAGTCAGAACATTCTAATTTTTTGGAACTGAGATGTTTATTAAACCTTTTAACAAAATCCAAAATAAAATTCATGATTCGAAATTCAAGATTCACGGTTTTTATTTGCCATATATGCATAGACAGACAGTCCAGGGATATAGGAATAGAGGTGCCATATTATTTAGATTATTTCTATTTCTTTTTTATCACATTTGATACATGGGGCATTTTTGGTGATTTATTTTGCTCAGAAACCTCAAGTATCAAATATGATCCAAATGGTTTTATAGGGTTTAAATAATGTGTATAGTAAGTTTTTTTTTACAGACAGTCAAAAATATAAAAAATATCACTTTTAAGATAGAGATTTTATGAAGAGTAAAAGTATTTACCATAAATGAATAAATAAAATAGCTAAAGGGCACAATAAAGCTGCATAAAATTGCACTTTACATCAAATAGAGCCCAGGGCTTTTTAACATACTCACCCAATGTGATTGGTGCGAAGAGATATCTCTAAATCTTTAAGGACCTGAGTTGCATCTTGGATCCGTTTCTTCTGCTGAAGAAGCCGAGGACATAAGAGACAACATATGATTGTACAGATAAAAAAGTAAAATAGTATGAAACATGAAAGGAAGGTGATGTTTCACACTGACCCTGCGAGACACCCCTCCTTGATCCTGGTAGAAGCTCTTGATCTTGGCCAGGTAAGTGGAGGGGGGGCTTTTCACCTGGAAACGCTCCTGGGGAATAGATGTTTATTCATCTATTTAGTTTAGTTTATTCATTTATTTACCAGGGACAATGCATATGAATTAGATTTCTGTCACTATACCAGAGTTAGCCAAGGTGGCTAACTTTACATTAACAGCGAGCTGAGTCAAGAGTAGCTTTAATTTAATCAGTAACCACCAGTAATGACCAGAATGGAGACAGATTTACCAGTCGCAACATCTGAAGCTATTACTGCCTGCGCTGGTAAACACAGCAGACACAAACCACTCTCTGTTTCCATGGCAACGCCTCCATCAGTCACCACCGAAGACACCGTGCTATTTTTACATTGCACTCTGCTCTTTGCCACACGCCTATTTTGACACTATTTGTACCTTTGGTCAACTCTGTCTCACTGAAAGCACCGGTACAAAAAACAACTTATTAAGTTTCTAAGCAAAGGAGGAAATGAGAAGCCAAGTCATTATCAAGAAAAAGAAAGAACGTCTCTTACCTGATCACAGACTAATTCCCATTTCTTCTCATTATCATACTGACTCAGTAGCTTCAGTTTATCTGGGGGCAAGTTCATGTAACTCTGAAAGAAAGAGGGGAAAATAGAATCTGAAGTAGGCAAATCACAAAAATATAATTCTGGGTAAAATGAAATGTCATATTTATTCAGCACACACTTATTATGTGTTTTTAATTTATGTTTTTATTTCCTTTCCTGCTTGTGAAACAATATTGAAATCTCCAAAACCACAAAAGCACTTTTCGGTGTCGAGCAGAAGGGTGTTCACTACCTGCCGGAAGCGCAGATGACTCAATGTTTACATGTATGTATTGATGGTTGTCAGTGGGTACCGTGTACCTGTGATCAAATTTTTTTGGTATTATGACTCGAGCCTTTGTACATGGGATCACAAACCTACCACCTCCACCAACTTTACAGTGCATGTTGACTCAAATATTCGAGGAGCTGACATTTCAGTGGCCAAAAAGTACAGTTTCACTGTTAGTTATTAACCTCAGCCTGCTGTGAAATGTTTGATGCTTCATAAAAGGTTATTCCCCCATTCAAATGGCTTAAGAACTGAATGATTTATGGGTAAATAAGGGAATTTGTGAGGAAACAAGGAAAACCTTTAAAGTGAAAAAAGAGAATTGGTTCAAGCACACTCTTTAATAAATGTTGAAATGATTTACAACAGTTCTGCAGTACATCAGTCATAATGCTGCTGATGCACTTGATCAAAGTCTCCAAACACAGTGATGATTTATTGGGAAGACTAATAATTTCATTTGACAGTGGGCGTTGACCTTACATCTACAAAATGTGTATATTCAAACTGTGGTTTGTAGCTACTTTTTCATGCTGTAAAAAAGAGAAGCTGAAACGGAAATGGCCCATTTGTGTTTTGCTGAGGAGCTTAACTTCTAGAGGGGCATAGGAGGGATCTCGTGGGTTTTGTGGGTACAGTGTATAACAAACTGAAAACATTTTTGTGCATGTTCACCTAGCCTACATGAGCGTACTACATAAGCATAAGTTTAAATTCAGTATGTTTATAAATAATATAGAAATGAGGAAGAAAGTCCACTTCTCATTTCCTTATAGAGTTAGTTAAGCGGTCTTACTTAAAATAATAGTACAGGATGACATCTGAAGTTTACATTGGAAGTATCTTGCTGAACAAGGAAGTGAGGTCATACTGTCATATAATGCCAACAATGCCACCTTGGTCATTTTTCTCATTTTGTGAAATAGTTAACTCTACAACCACACTACACATGTTTTCAAGCATTATGACATTCGTGTTATCAGACAAAGCTTTGTCAACTTCTGTGAAACATTCATTCATTTTCTACTGTTTGGTCCCTGAGCCACACACACACACACACTCCTATGGGCAATTTTAGAAACACCAATCAACCTAAGCTGCATGTCTTTGGACTGTGGGAGGAAGCCAGAGTACCCGGAGAGAACCCACGCAAGCACGGGGAGAACATGCAAACTCCACACAGAAAGGTCCCAGGTGGGTCCCGAACCCAGAACCTTCTCGCTGTGAGGCAACGGCGCTAACCACTGCACCACCATGCTGCCCCTTCTGTGAAATTTAATTTAATTGGTGTACCTGTTTGAGGAAACATCTCCATGACTGCTGGTTTTGGTCAGACTATGTGGATGTGTGCTTCAGTCTTAAATGAAGAACAAGAAAAACTGGTTTCCAGTGAGAGAGAGCAGATTTAATTTAGTTCATGCTGTTCATCCAGATAAAAAAGAGTAGATTTAGCCTTTCCCATAAACCATGGTGTCAGGCTTTAGTGCAGCATAATAAAAATAAATGATGGGAACATTTTTGCTTATGTTTCAAAAATACAGCCACTGAGGAAATTAAGCTCATTTAGGTGTAACATGTGAGACAAACTGTAGAGGTTGTCAGAGTCTAACTCAGTAGTGACGGTATTTGGTTGAAGTGTGTCAGTTTGACTTCACTGTCTACAGCTTTCCTTCTCTCTAGTTTGGAGCTTTTTGTGCTCATCAACATGGATTTAAACCAACAAATCAGAGCTTTAAAATGAGAGGAATTCTTCTATAAGTTAGATGTTTTTCCACTAGAGATATGTACTAAAATAAAAAGATTTAAGTGCTTTATTGTCCCTGATGCTAAACATTTTTGATGCCTTGTGCTTTATGGTGTCTTAACTGCCTAAAGTATTCATTATGAGATTTTATATTTTCCAACTTGTTGTAAGCCTTTTGAAACAATGGTGAAACTGTTGTTTTCCGGTGTCTCATGCAAATGTGTTGCTCAACTTCCCCTTAGGGTGAATTGCCTGTGTGTGCACTGATCTCTCTCTTCCTTTTCTGACATTTTCAGCTCAAAAAGTTAAGGAAAGAGGTACTATGATGGATAAGATGACAACTTGTTGATCACACTATTTACTGTGATAATCCTACTTTGGATGGAGTAGTTATTCATCACCATTGTGCAAAATGCAATTAAGTGAAATGACTCTTCATAATGAAAGCAGATACGTTGCCAAGTTTGGTTCTCTGTACCCACCAGACAAACAGGCCTCGACATCATATTTAGTTTACTCAGTTAAAATTGTCTTTGGCAGCATCAACGAGTCAGAGTGTGTAAATGTTCGAAACAGGACTCAGAACACTTGCTGCTTAAATCTGATAAATTTAATGTGTTTTTTTCTTATTTCTGTGCCTTGGAGTCCCATGCACCTCTATAATTCTCCCAGCCTCTACTACAAAAACAAGCTGGCATTGGTAATCCACCAAGTGCATAATCTCTGTTTTCATGTGCAATAAAGATGTGTGCCTTCTTGTCTCTTGTGCAGCCACTCACCAGCACCACGTTGAAGCGCTCCTCCAGCTCCTCCTCTGGGGGCATGGGCAGTTTGGGGGGAGCCGGCTGTTTCTTCTGCAGAGTTGGAGCAGGGTCACTCATTGATGCAACTGCTCCAACTGAGTTCCTGGCCTCTCGGCCCTCAGCCGGTTCCTGCTCCAAGCCCCCAGCAGCTGCATTCCCCATCACTAATCTCCACAAGTAATCCAGGAGGAAAGCTTTACACAAACTCTTTCTCCTGAGAAATCAGTGTATTCCAAATCAGTGACAAAAAGTGAGCACCCAAAAAAAGACAAGAACAAGCACGCCTAAAGTAAACCAAGTCTTTGGGTCTTCAGGGAGAGGAACATCAAGCCACTGGCCTACTGCCTCTGCCTTGGTCCTGAGGACAGGGCGGGTGATGAAAGAAGGTAGTTTGTCATGTCTGTCCTCCCATTAACCTGTCACTGTGTTCTCAAGTAGCCTAGCTTTAAGAATAAATTTTATGGAGCCAGCTGGGCTTTAGGTAAAGACCGTCCTATATCTCACTGACTTTTCTCTATACCAGTTGACTGAAAACTCACTGGTGATTTCTACAGAGGCTGCAAGTGACAGGAGGAAGAGGTGTGTGTGACACCCTCTGTGACATAGACAGAAACCACAGAAGCACAAAAGCAGAAGAGTAACTTCCTGTGCATGACAGCAACAGAACTTGGGCGGAGGGCAGGGTGGAACATAAACATGGTAACCGTTAGGCATACCATGCATGCTGTAGGTGGCTGATGAGTAAGATAAGGTAGCATATGAATGAAAGTAAGCATAGCCAGTGTGTCTACTACTGAAGAAATATATGCTAACCAAGCAGATGCATATGTAAAATGAACCAACAAGCAGATGACATTTTCTCCCATTTTACAGTGAATCCACTGCACTATACTGGAGTCGTTGTCTGCATGCATGGATCAGGAGGAATTTCTCTTCAGATGAGGCCAGATTGTTTATGGCAGTTATGGGTGGGCGGATCAATCCGAAAGTATTGATACCACCGATACAAAAATTTGCTTTGAGAATCATTTATCAATTACAAATGTAGGCCACCCCGCCAAGAATTTACAGAAAACCACTGAAACATCACTGTGGATTGATTGTCCAGCACCGCCCCCTTGTGTTTTAATACAAGTCCTGCAGGCAGTGCCGTGCTGCGTTCGACGACTCATCGGGAATTACTAGATGTTATGTCTTGGACATATGAAAATACAGTGACGCTTCATATACAGTAGGACTCATATAGGACTCAAAATGAATGCAGTGTAAGAGAAAATAGTTAAATATACAGTGTCTTACTAAACAGCCTGCTAACCTTTACCGTCACCTGTTTCAGTACAAAGACTACCCTCCAATAATTCTTGCACTCCTTTGCAAAGTTCATTTGAGGGAACTGATTGTTAGTTAGTCCCAGAAGTAACTAATTCTCATAGCATTTAACCTCTATACAGCTGGGTCAGCGAGACAGCCTTATCACTTTTTATTTGGATATTTATAGTTGTGGAAAGATGTGGTAGGATTTGTGTATGAGTATTTCCATTTTTGCAACTTAATATGCCTACTTCTACTAGGCTACAACTACTGCTACTAAATTATTAAATTTTGGGAGGAACATATTGCGGACAACTTTTTTTTTACTGTTTTTATTTTGATTTAACTCTCCCCCTCAACTCCGACTTCTGGACAGAAATTTGCAATAACATCTTTTCTATGACCAGCAATGTAAACTTACAACTTATACAATACAAGGCCATTTAAAGGACCCATATTACAGAAAGTAAAATATTCAAAATGGGTTTTACCGACACAGGCATCTGTTCACAATGTACTCTAGATTGCATTGACAGTTACTTTCATGCTACTTGGACCTGCCAACCAGTTCATTCCCTCTGGATAGCAGTGACAGAGAAACTTTCCAACATCTTGGGCTGTAGAATCCCTCCTTCTCCATCACTTTGCTTACTCAGTAATATCATAGTAATCAACCACCTACCAATTAAATATAAAAACCCACTCCTCATTTCTCCAGCTATTGACAAGAAAACAATCTTTCAAAATTGGAAATCAAAAAATCACTACACATAAACCACTGGACCAACCTTCTGACAGAATACATCACATTAGAGAAAATGGAATCCACTCACAAGAATAGTATTATCTGCGTTTTATGACATATGGAACCCATTTCTAACACATTTCAATTTGAATCAAATACCTGGGGCTGAGGCCACGCACATTCCCACCAACCTCTAGAAATGTAACAAGCTGATTTTTTAATAGTACTGTTATCATCATATATTATTTACTTCCCCTCCTTTTCCCTTTCTTGCATTTCATAGACTGCATAAGTTGGAAATACCCACACTTCACACACTACAACCTCGTTAAACACTCTATATCCTTTTGTAATGTCATGTAACTGTTGTCTTGTCTCCCATGTTCGGTACTGTTTTGTTAATGTGTTTCTTTGTTTCAATAAAAAAAAAGAAAAAAAAGAGAAACAAAGGACAACTTTTTTACTGGACTACATGCATTTGTACAGAAGAGTATTAGGGCCACTGCATAATTTATTCTTTATTCCCAGAATTCTGAGAATAAAGTCAGAATTCTGAGAATAAAGTCAGAATTAAAAAAAAAATATGCAGTGGCCCTAATACTCTTCTGTACATTTGTCAGTTACAGCTGCGTTTATTTTTTCTGATAAAGAATGTAACTTTAAAAACATAAAATACAACAAATGTTCAAAATTAAACTAGTTTTTCACTTGTTAATATTTCGTAAAGTAAATAAATATTGATTAATCGACACTGAAAACAAACATTAAAAATAACAACTAGTTGCAGTCCTAGCTGCATTGATAGTGAATGAAATTCACTATTCCGAAAACTTTTTGAAGAGTACGAACATGGAATTTACGGGGTGAACACGAAAGCAGCAGTGCCATAAATTATTTAGCATTCCAAAATGACGGACCCAACAACGTCGCCAGAGGACCACTGGAAAGTAAGAAACTCATGTTAGATTATTACAACTTTTATTGTTAAATTGATTCGCAGGTCTGCTATGCAACGGAAGTGGGAAACGACAGCCGTGTCTTTGACTCAATGCTGAACAGTTGCTGTTGTTATGAAGGAGCAGGGCTTTGTTAGCTCAGCAGCTAGCGTTAGCTTGCTGACGTTTCGTAGCGTTGTAAAGCTACAACGTAGCAGTTAGCAAGTTACTTAACAGCTGTGCAAACAAAACGTCTCGAAAGTGAAACTCATGCTCCTCTCTTACGATTCGTTTGTGTGTAAACTATATCTGCACCCAACACATATTGATATTTTAACGATTATCATTACCATAGTTGCGTTGGACCTTCCGTTAAAGGTCCACGTGGAAGTGAAGTACAGATCTGGTTAAGAGTCCGTCAGAATGTTTTTAGCTAAACTTGTAAACCCTTTACAGCCCCACCACGTACAAATTTTACCTGTGGAAAACACTGCTGTAGCATCATCAAATTGTATATTGTGATTAGGAAATTACTTGGTAAGTTTTGGTTTGTCAGAAGTATTGACGTATACGTCTGTGATATGTCAACAAAAGATAGCTCTCAAAAACTTTCTGTTGGTTCCAGCTGATACGTGTTTTATTCAGGCACCTTTTTTAATAGGATTCTGCTTTATGCGTGTGGTGAGAACAGTCACTGCCAAACACTGTAAACATATGTTTACAAATGTAGTGTTGAAACGGAATGAATTTTCAGGGCTCTGATACCTTAGATGCATCGGGGAAAGAACTGGGTCCAACTTATAACTATTGTGTTGTATTGCCCTATGTCAGTGGATCTGTGTGTGAAGTGCTAATTTAGTTCAGGTCTTTAGTCTCCCGGGCTAGAAATGGACAAATCAGGGCAATGCTCGGTGGGGGCTTAGACAGTCTATGAGGCCAGCTAGCTGTTGGTCTATTGTCAGTGTATTTAGGGCAGCACAATTTTCTCCTTTGTTATTCCAGCCTCTCAACCTCTGTTTATCCCCTTTCTATCTTCTGTTGTCTTGTGATGGCACAGCAGACAGATGGTGCTTTCAGCGACAGTGGCTTTGACCCTAGTGAGTATTCAGTTAGTTTGTACTGTATACCATTGTTTGATGTTTAGGCTATGTGATGGTGACCTTGTGTTTGTGGTCTGTGAGTCTGGTCCTGTAGTGAAAGATCTTTGTTGTCTGCCTTGTTCAGTAGCTTTCTTTGCTGAAACAACCAGAAAGGGTTCGGTGGTGTCCAGGGCCAACAGCATCGGCTCAACAAGTGCCTCTTCCGTTCCAAATACAGGTATGGTGTTTGGAACAGAGTGGATCTGACATTTCTGATAGTTTTAAGAGACTTTATGCTGTGTTTAGATTGTGGTGCAAGTGCTTATTTCACTGCACCTTACATTGAATTATTTCCTTGAATTCCATATACTTGTAGTCTTAATTCTGTTAAACATTATGAATTTATTTAAAAAATACAATTTGTGGTTCACCTTTCATTAAAGTAAAAGTAAAAAAAAAAAAAAAAAATGCCAGCTTTAAAAAAAAAAAGTGTTTCTTACTGCTTAGAAAAGGAAAAACCTATCTTGCTACTCATTACGGGACATAGTGTACTTGGTGTGATGCAGTAGAGAATCACATGATGTACTGTAAATATACTAGTAGGATATAAAACATTATATCCTGTATTTAACTGTGGTGCATGCTGAACTGTGTTCCCTCTGTTATACCTTCTCTCCCCTGGTTACTATATGAGTTGCTGTCTGTGGAAAAATTTTATGCATAGGCCAGTTTAAAGTGCATTGCAGTGATCAATATGACTTGTTGGAAGCATGAATAAGCTTCCCAGCATGCATCCTGTTGAAATGAATTCTGAGATGGAAGATATGAGACTCAGTTCCAATTCCAGGCTTACTCAGTTTTACAATTAGTTTTATCTTGTCTAAGAAATTCAATTTAACTTCACTGTGTATTTTTCAGTATCCAAACAAGGTATTCTGTGATTGTCAGTAGCATGTAACTAATGCGAATCTGTTCTGGAACAGATGATGAAGACAGTGACTATAGACATGAGACATCATATAAAGACTCGTATAAGGATCGACGAAGACAAGCGCACACACAGGCTGAGCAGAAACGTAGGGATGCTATCAAGGTACAGTGGGGTGTACAGTAGATCTCTGTGACAACTCAGATGAACCGCACACACTTTGAGACACTGGAGTTGCTCACTTATATTTGCACAGTACTTATTAATGACTTTTCTTTTTTCTTGCTTTAGAAAGGCTATGATGACCTCCAGTCAATAGTACCAACCTGCCAGCAGCAGTCTGAATTTGCAGTGGGAGCACAGAAGATCAGCAAGGCTACCATACTGCAGAAAAGTAAGATGTGATGTTGTCTTTTTGGATGAACACTCCTTGGTCACTCATATGACTGATGGATGTATTTTTGAAATAATACAGTTTGACAGTAAATACAAGCAAGTCAGAATTTTTATCCAGCCTTCAACACAGGCATTGTTGTCTAGTTTTCCAGTACAGCATCCAGTAGGATCTTGTGGTGCGTAACTGGTTGAACATGGCAGGCTTAGTTTTCATTTCTCAGTGCAGTCACATAATATAAATCTGCATCTCATACACATAGGTGTAAATTTTAAATTATCCTTGATACAGAATATCATGTCAAACATAGATCTGTACCCTTGCTGGGATTTCTTTACAAGAGGAAGTAGAACTTTAGTCAGGTGGGTGAGAAGGGACAACACCTCTTGGGAAACAGAAAATGGTGTATTTCTGTGTGTAATATAGAAGTCCCTGAATAATGCATCTCTTTGTTTGATTTCTTCAGCAATTGACTACATCCATTTTCTTCATAAAGAAAAGAAGAAGCAAGAGGAGGAAGTCTCTGTACTGAGGAAAGAAGTGATGGCACTGAAGATCATGAAAACGTGAGATGGCGGTTCACGGACTCTCTCAGCCAAGACACTGTTTTCTGTATTTTATTTTACAGTTTCCATTTGTTGGTAAACTACAGCCTTGTTACTTGAGGGCAAACCCTATAAAGGTATTTGCACTCCAAAGTCATACCTGTTCTGCATCCAGGCAGATGAAAAGATGGATTTTCAAGGAAATGTTGATCAAGGCGTAAGTGAGAAAGCTCTTGAGTTGGAAATGCTTTGATACCAGCCCTGGCACAGCATTTAGTAAAGTTACTGTCACATCTGAAAAATGGAGGGAAATGCCCTCAACTAAAGGCTTGAAATGTTGCAGCAAACAAGCCCTGTGAAAAATGGCTCAGCTTTATTCTTTCTTTATGAAACACTTGTGGCTGTTAACTACATTGTATATTTTGTAATAACTCAACATTGATTGTCTGTCTTAACAGGAACTATGAGCATATAGTGAAGGCTCACCAGAACAACCCGCAGCAAGGAGAGGATCAGGTGTCTGACCAGGTCAAGTTCACCATCTTTCAGAACATCATGGACTCCCTGTTTCAGTCTTTCAGCAGTACTGTTTCGGTGAACAGCTTTCAAGAACTCTCTGCATGTGTTTTTAGCTGGATTGAGGAGCACTGCAAGCCACAGGTAAGGAACATTTTTGGAAAGTCCTTTTTAGACATGCACTGGAACCCTGAAATTCTCTAGACATTACCCGGGGGAGCTGTATGTTAGAACGCAAATGTCCAAGTCAGTTGACCTGGACCTTAAGCGGACTTCACTCTGCCAGCTCCCTAGTACAAAGTCCGCCTAAGGTCTGAGTGAGCTGGAGTAAGCCCCTGTTAATGACATTCTATCATGTGACTGGCGTGAAACCAGGAGAATACAAACATCCAGTGGTGAAGAAAGAAACTATCTTACTGGAGACGTGACAAGATTTGGGAACTGTTGTTAACAGCCGGTGCCAAGAGACTCGGTTGCTTATAAAAATTACAAAGTGGTTACGTGACCACGTCGTGTCCCACCTCCTGTACGCTCTGACCTATTCCCTGTGATGTGCTACATGTGTGAAAGGCATTGACTGTATGTAAAAACTGGACAAACCCACCCATTGGCAGGACCCTCCTGTCACTCAATGCAGCCACACCCTTAATTAACTTTTAGTCTCAATATAATTTAGTTATTAAAAAATTTGCTATAGTGACCAAAACCACTTTTTGTACCAGGATGTAAATGCGTTTATTTAACATGGGAGTCTATGGGGAGTGACTACCTTGTGGAGCCAGCCTCAAGTGGCCATTCGGGAACTGCAGGTTTTGGGACTTTTGCATTGGCTTCATTTCTCAACCTTGGAGGTTGCCATTTCATGAAAGGGGAAGTCTGAACAATGTCCAGGCCTGGTTCCGCGGACACCGTCTATAGAGTTCCTGTGTTAAAATGGCTACAGAGACTGTAACACTGATAGCGTTCAGTATTGTTTTTTGCAAGCTGGGATATTCATAGCTTTTGTGTTTCTTCTGTTCTTTCTTAGACGCTGAAGGAGTTTGTTGTTGGGGTCCTCCGGCAACTCAATGTTCAGCTTTACTGATCGAGTGGTACCTCGGGGCTTGAACTCCCAGAATTTGACTTTGGGTTTGCTTTGGCCTCTCAGGGTAGAGTATAAATGTCAATCAGCCTTCAGTCGGCCACCGACAGTATTTACACTCAGTTAGCTCATCTGTGACTCCCTGGATGTAGCCCACTCTGGGCAGAGATGAGAAGTTGCAATGGACTGAGCAGTTGTATGTTTAACAGAGATCATGTTCTCATTGTAATTGTACATACATATGAGTATATGTCTACCCCTTCTGTTTATATTTCTTACTGTTCTGCTAAAAAAAAAAATGCAAGGGAAACACAAGACCTCAGAGTTTGCAAATCAGCATGTATGTTAAATGCATCAGGCAGGCCAAATATTGTAGTGTGCATCATGCTGTAGTTACTGTCTGCAGTAACAGGAGCTGTCCCTTAGCATAACAGAGGTAACATCAAGCTTAGGTTTGCATCCTAATGCTGAACCAGAGGGCTCTTCTCAGCTTCAGTGCAAATGTGTGGAGTCAGTCATACCACTCCTGAACTGTAGCAGACAATGGAAAATACTCCGCTGCTATACTACTGCAGGGTAACTGTCACTGCCTGTGTTATCAAAAGCACACTCTGTGGTGCTTCGACATATCACAAACTCTTCTGCATGTTTTATAACAAAACTGAGATTTTTATTAATGCAGCTGTGATCAGCTGACGGGGATGCTGAAATTTCATGGGTGACAGGTGTGGGCAGCATTTGTGAATCATTCTTTATACACATTGACTGTGACAGTAATTGAGCACATGTGTTAAGAGTCTGTTTAAATATAGGCATTTACTCAGTTGCAGTTCTACATGTTGCTCTTATTTCAGAGGATTTTAACCCTCATGCATTCCTTTAAAAATTACCACACATATGTACCTAAATGCAAATTAGTAACCCCTTAGAAAAACAGCTCTAAAAATGTCATAAATTCATTTTTTTCCACTTTAATCTGGCCAATCTTTTAAAACTACTTGTTCCTGAAATATACATATCAAATATGAATGATATTTCTGGAATTTTTAACCCTTTATATGCCAGTATGTTTTCATAACTTCATATTTTTTTATGGGAAAAATGTCAAAAATTACAATAATTTGCAAAAAATACATTTCAACCAGGAATTGATTATTTTTATTATTAGGCCATGGGATGGGTCAATGATTGGTAACAACACTGATTTTGATGCTTTTTTTTTTTTTGGCAGTGGCAGATTTAAAAAAAAAATTACCACACATATGTACCTAAATGCAAATTAGTATCCCCCTTATAAAAACAGCTCTTAAAAAATGTCATAAATTCATATTTTTTTCCACTTTAAACTGGCCAGTCCTTTAAAACTACTTGTTCCTGAATGATATTTCTGGAAATTTTAACCCTTTATATGCCAGTATGCTTTCATAACTGTATTTTTTTTATGGGAAAAATGACAATTCCCAAAAAATCCATTTCAACCAGGATTTGATTATCATTATTATTATTATTATTTTTGCAATGCGAAATGAGTAAATGCATTGCTTTACAATGGGAGTGCCTAGCAAACATGCCTGTCCCCCCTAGCAAACATTAGGAGTAGTGGTAGTCTCCTCCCGGGTGACCGAGCTCCTCACCCTATCTCTAAGGGTGCGTTACAAGAACAATGAACACTAAAAAAACATTAACTTTGAATCACTCTGTGTAAGAGTCCAGCTCAAGCAGAGGCTGGTGGTCAACTACTAAAATTGCATTTTGAGACCCTCTAGTTTAAAATGGTGTATTGCTTCATGGCATTGAAATATGACATGATGGGCTGTATTTGGCATCAAAAAAAGCATTTTTAATGGTTTTCAATGGTGAATAACAGTAACCTTGGTACATATGAGTATTTTTTTATTTCAGCCATTTTAGGCAAATTTAAGGAAGTGAGACCTCAATTTTTCAGTAAAAAAAAAAAACCTGTAGCAAATTTGAGCTACATTCATTCAACACAGCCAAAATGGCTTGAAAAATAAAACACAAATGTTACCTCTAGTCACCTCAGGCTGCATGAGGGTTAAATGCATATTGATTTTGAAGACCCCGTCTGCAGTTTTCTCCTCAGGTGACTGAAGATCTCACCAGCTGAAAAGTGAGCAGGTTTACTGCCAACATGACAAATGCTGTGTTCCTGTAGTTATCAGTGGCTTTTGTGACCAATAACATTCGAAATGGTGTAATAGTCAGCAGCACTGTGATGAAAATATTCTGATTGTTTTTGATCATGTTTGAAACCCGGTACTGTACCCTGCACCAGTCGTAGGTTCCTGGCGATCTCATGGGCAGGGCCATGCAAAGAAAACAGGTGGGTTTAAAATGGATGACAGATGATTTTTTTTTTAATGGCTTTGAGTTTCGTTTCCACAGAGTTTACTGTCGTTGCTTCAATCAGTGAAATGCAATTTTTTTTTTTCTTTTCATATACGTCCTTGTATACAAGCCATCTACACTCAGTGGCAATGTTATACCTGTAAAATCTAATGCGAGTGATGTCAATCTATGTAAAGAAATATTTTTGTTCTGTTAAACTCACCTGAAATACAATGTGGAAATAAAGTGAGCCACACCACAGCAGAAAAAACCAGATCATGTAGGTAGGCACTGGTCCCCCATCACTGTAGTGCACCTATAAAACCTTTGCTCCAGTGTTTTATGATAGTTGAAAGAAATGTTTGGTCACTTTGTTGAAGAGGTTATGGTCAAATGAAAATTTAATAACACTGACAAGACAATACAAGGGTTGATTAATAAAAAAAAAAAAAGGAAAATGGGACAACCTCCCATGAGACCTGAAAGTCAGGTCTAAATTTCTATACATTGAGACCTTTATGTAGGTTTCAAATAAAATATAAGCTAGACTTGAACATGTGATGATAACAAAGAAGGTACAGCTCTCAAAACTATAATCAATCATTAGTTGACATTTTCAACGTAGGCTCGGGATGGCTCAGTGCCGCCTAATGATGTGATAAAGCTGTTCTTATATAAATGTACTTTCACCTACAGAAGTTGGTTTTTCATTCAACTTGAATTAAAGATTGAACATTTAGGCTATAATTATGTGCTGTGGTGAAAGCCGTCTCCTTAAACAAGCAGCGCACAGGCTTACACTGACGAAGTAGCCAAATGAGATGTTTTTGCCCTTTCAAGTACTTGGAACAACCACCTTGCAGTCTTCATCAGTCTCCACGCCAGCTTCATCCTGCAAGAGCAGCACCAGGTACATTATTCATTAGAGTTGTGAACACAAAATAAGCCATAGGTGTCATGACAACTGTGAACAACACTGGCATACAGACAAAATAAGCCATAGGTGTCATGACAAAGTTTTGGAAAATGGATTGTATTAGCTTTTTTTCACTCACCAGAAACTCCCTTTTGCTCTTAGGATATCCCTCCAGGATTGTATGTATCATGTCTGAAGCCTGAGAGAAACAATGGACAAATAACTTCAAGCCTTTAGTTATGCCTGTATGCTGAGATAAGAGACACCCACTGTTAAATCCACAAATGTACGCAGCCTTTTCCTTATCTCCCTTTGCATCCACTGCTTCTCATATTAGCACTGATAGAAGGAACAGAATAATGGATTTGTATCACACTGACAGTTTTAGTTTTTACAATTACAATACTGTATAATGGCAATAAAGGAGCTACAGTTGTAAAAAAAAAAAAAGACAAAATGTAAAAAAAATATTCTTTACATTTGGGGTTGCAAACAAGTTCATTGTTAACTTGTCTTATTCTGCCAATAATTCTGTCTATAAAATGCAGAATATTTTAATATATAATGACTGAAAAATGGCATTTACAATTCAGTGATTTCTTAGGTTCAGTCATTTTGTCTGTCTAAAGCCTTAAGAAAAACAAATCATCAAATCTGAGAAGGTGGAATGAGGAAAATGTTAACATTTTTACTTAAACTCCATTGATTGCAATGTTGCTGTTTAAAGCTGTGTTAACTAATCAATCAACTGTTGCAATTGTGTATACATTACCAGTCTCTTCCTCTTTTTCCACTCCTTCACATAAACATTCCGTTCTTTATAAACCTGTAATTTTAAATATGAGTTACAGTACAGCAAATGGAAAAGAACCAACAATAGTATCTTCGCTAAGTTTCTTACAGTAGGAGATTACAATCCCAATTCCAAAAAAGTTGGGCTGTGTAAATTATAAATAGAAGCCAAATGAGATGTTTTAAAAACGCCTTTTACCCCATATTTATTTGGTAACATTAGAAACACTGGTCTTTAATAGTCACACTTGTACAACTGTATGCACTTCAATGCAACACTGAAGCTCAAATGTTTAAGTTTTTGGTGAAATTTTCATAAATGTATAAATTCTATTATGTGTTTATTATTGAGGTCATAGGTAAAGGTGGTGTATTTTGTCCTCCCCAGTTACATACATGAGAGGGTCAGAATATTAGGAACACCTCGAAATATAATGTAGTACAGTACAACTCCACCTTTTAACTATGGCCTCAATGACAAACATACAATTGAATTTATACATTTATGAAAATTTCACCAAAAACTGAAACAGTTTGTGCTTCATAAACACAGATGTTAAGGCGGAAGTGTTGCATTGAAGTGCATTAGATAAGCCAAGACTGGAAAACAAAAAGGCCGGACAGTGCATACAACTATAAAGCAGTGAAGCAGTGTATATTTAATGTTCAAATTAATATATTTTGGTTTAGATAAGCATGTTCTGCATTTGATGCCAACAACATTTTCAAATAACATTGGGGCAGGGGCAACAAAAGACTGGAAAAGTTGTGTAAAAAATAGTGGAAATCACTGCCTGGGCTCAGGAACACCTATGAAAACCCTCAACACTGAACATGGTTTGTCGCTGCATCCACAAATGCAAGTTACAATGCTACAGTGCACAGAAAAAAAACTATATAGACAAGATCCAGACACACCTTCTCTGGGCTCAAGTTCATTTGAGATGGACAGACAAAAGTGGAAACTGTCCTGTGGTCTGACGAGGCAAAATTTGAAATGTTGTTTTTGGAAATTATGGACGTCAGCTCCTGTGCCTATTAGGGGTCGCCACAGCGAATCCAATTTGCATGAGTAATTTGGCACGGTTTTATGCTGGATGCCCTTCCTAACACAGCCCTCCCTATTTTATCCGGACTTGGGACTGACACAGAAGTCACTGGCGTGAAACCCCTGTGACTAGATACACAATTACTCCTGGGGGCAATTTTAGAGTCTCCAATCAACCTAAGCTGCATGTCTTTGGACTGTAGGAGGAAGCCGGAGCACCTGGAGAGAACCACGCAGTACAGGGGAGAACATGCAAACTCTGCACAGAAAGGCACTGTGTCGGCCAGGGTGTGAACCCGGAACCTTCCTGAAAAAAAAAAAAACAAACAAAACAAACAAAAAAAAAAAAACAACCCTATCTCTTTCAAAGTTAAAACAGTCTCCTCAATTCCCAAACTCTTACAGAGTGTTGATAAGAGGAAGAGGTGAAGCAACACAGTGATAAGCATGTCCCTGACCCACCTTTTTTAAAATATGTCGCTAGAATAAAGTTTAAAATGAGCAGATTTTTTCAAAAAACAAAATTTCTCAATTTCATGTTCAACACTTGATATATGTTGTTTTTGTACGATTTTCAATTAAATGTGGGTTTTAAATGATTTCTATGTAATTTCATTCAGTTTTTATTTACAGTTTACAGTGTCCAAACTTTTGTGGAATTGGGGATGTAGAAGTAACTAGAAAACAAACGCACTGCCCACCTTCTCTTTCTCTTCTGGTGTGACGTGATTTGTGGCCGACTTTATCTTCTCCAGACGCGCTCTGTACCCAGAACACTCTGCTTTCAGCTCTTGGATCTCCGACATCATTTCCTCTGTTGTCAAGGAACTACTGAGCTCCTTTAACTCTGCAATCAGAGATTTCACACAAGATTACACAACATTCCCTTTCAAAGAAATGCAGTACAAACTAAACATGGTCCCTACAGACTAGAGAAACATCATACAAAACTGTAGCATTCAGTAACCTACAGTGGAAAATCCAGATATCTTGTACTGTGTAAACTTGCAAAAGTCAGTGCAGTCCACCTGTATCTAGCTGTCTGCAGCTCTGGGTGAGGGATTGCACCTCTGCACTGAGCTCTGAGATCTGAGAGTCCATTGCCTTCAAGTCTGCTTCACTCACATCTTTGAACTGTGCCTGTAGGGAGCATAGATGTAGGTACAGAGGGCATGCAATCAGTCAGCTTCAACTGAAATCATAATAATAATTATTATACATAACCATTTGTGCATGTCATTTTCAGTGATTAGTGTCCACATCGACATGGTATTTCCGATGAACAGACTAACCTGATCAGCAAAATATATCTTTTGCTTGCCGTATGTTTTCTCCTTTATCTTCCCCTCCAGAGCCAGCTGCTCCATGGCTTTGACCACTGCCTGGTAAATCACAAATATGCAGTCAGTCCCCAATTCCACAAACTGCAAATATGCAGAAGAGAAGGTGGGCAAGATACACATGACGCTATACCGTATGAATAAATCTTACTGTTTTGCCCAATCCATGCTGCTTTTGTAAATTACAGAAAACATCCTGAGCACTGTAGGGACGGTTTTTCTCATTCAGATAGGCAAGGATGAGTGCGACACCTGTGGATAATAGCAAATAGCAAAAGCACACACAAACATGTACAGCACCAGTTGGACATATTTGTGTGTGAAACGTTTCACTATAACATTATACTTTGATATACCTCAAACACTGCTAGATATTGCAACTATACTTGTTTTTACTATGTGGCTGTTGTCCTCATTATTACATTGTTTGTCTTACACTGTCGAGTGTTCGGTACTTGAGCGTTTCCGATACAGTGTCCTCTTTTAAAAAGGTAATCTTTATTCTACGCAACAAATAACATGCATCTTATTTAAAGCAAATGTGTCAGGTTGGGCTGTGGGCGTATTTGGAGTAATCTTATAAAACTAAAAATAGTTAATGTTAAGCCTTGAAGTCAGCTAGCTTATTAGCGTGCCATGTATGTGCGTATCTAACGTTAGGTTTTAGCTAAGTAGCTAACACCTGCTGGACGTTTTCGCTCGATAAGACTGTCACACACGCCAGCTTACTTGCTAAATTCAACGCCGTCTGACATGAAACTAACTGTAGACTTACCGTTGTCTTTTTTACTCATTTCTACCGAGTCCAAACTGAGTTTAGTTTACCAAGCCAAATTTCGCGGGACATAGGCGTCACAGAAAAGATCGTCTATGTTTTAAGATGCATCACAACAGTGGAAATCTCTACCGCACTACGTCAGTGGTTTCGACAGCCTTCGCTCATGAGCGCTTTGTGGGTTTTACAAAGGTAAATGTTTTACCTCTTCACAATAAGACCACTCTAGAGGATTTTAACCATACACTAATATATATTGTGTGATGACTGGTAAGAAGCTGAACATCTGCCTAAAATACAGTGCAGTGTACTGCATTAATATAAGATGAATTTAAAGAGGCTTCATATGAAGTTTATATATAACAAACTCCAAATGTGAGCCAATGTGTTAGAACATAAAATACAAACATTATCTGCATAGTAGCAGAAAAACACATTTGTTTATTTTTTACCAAGTAGCCTATAGGACAAGGAGAGACAAAAAGACACTGGAAACAGACCCTGAATGTTGGACCACATGGATCTGCGTGCCACAAAGAGAATAAAGACGGACTGTTTTATTCTCAAAACAAGATTTGAGCTATTGTTACACACTATGTTCAATACTTCGTATACTGTGAGTGTTAAATTGTGTCATGAATAATGTTCTCAGTAAAGTTGTTCCAAAGCTTATATTACAAAGAATTTGTTGCATTCTAAAGAGTTGAAATTACAGCACATTGTACTACCTGACACTTGAAACAATAAAGACAGACTTAATTGCAAATATTTTATTCAATATGATTTGCACATCAAAGCATATCAAAACCAGCTATGATGAACAAAATACACAACTATGCACATGACACTATCAAAGTGACTACAGATTGCTCACACTGAGGAAGTGACTTCACAGAGCAGCAAACATTCTTGATAACTGAGGTGGTCGACCCAAGTTAAACAAAATGGTATGAAGTTCTCCTTCTTTTCTTTAGCCACAGCATCCCAGCAATCAGTGCACACATTTCCTACTTCACAGCATGGATCCAGCGGTTTATTTCTATTGTGCTCATCTTTTGCAGCTATGATTTTCTACTCAACACATGATCAAAAACCTTTGATAAATGCATTTCAATAAATCCCCAGTGTGGCTCACTTAAGCGTGAAGTGCCATTTCCACTGCAACATTTTGACATATTGACAGTGGTTTGTCCATCAGCACACGACAGCCACTTTAAACCCTTACATACTAACAGCAGGCTGTAAGGATAATTTTCTATACCAAATTTTGATGTAAACATCTTTCTCCATTAAAATAGTAAAAGATTTATGAATTGAAGAATATTTGACTTGTCTCTTAAAAAGTTCACCATGACTAAAATACAAAGATGATAAAAGATATAAAGAAAATTTGCTTAAATATTACTTCTGAAAAGTAAAACACAAACCTGATGGCTCATTCAAGGTATTAAATATGGACACAATATGGTATGAGCTGTATTAAAGGGCAGGAAAATGTGAAATATCCTGAAGTTATTCAAACAAAGGGGGAAAAAAGAACTCATGGGGCACGAGTTCATAAATACAGCAAACAACAAACATTACATTAAATGAGCCTCTGGTTCAGATTTCATGGGAGTGTAATGGGCCATTTGTTAAAAGGGATAAGCCCCAAAAAATGGATCAAAATGCCTTCATATGTCAGACAGCAGGAAAATAAATATTAAGTAAAGTCAATATTATCCATCTTCACTGTAGAGAAGAATTACTATCCAGATCCACAACTGCTTACAAGTGTTAAAAAATTGTAATTTTATCTCTCTATACCTGTAACAACAAATAAATCTTCTAACAGATTATACCCACATGTTAAAAGACAGGGCAGCAGAGAACTGATATAAACAGAAACAAACGGCTGTTCTTTGGCAAAATCTGGGTGCTGGTTTATCTCTCAACCATTCTACTCAATAAAGAACGTTATATCATGAAATGCTGCTCCATAATCGCTTTATCAAAACAGCATGGCTCGGCTCAACTAACAGGAATGTCATATTTGGTCCCATGTTAAATAGCCCTGTATATTTAGACCTCCTGTTGCTCTTCATTTATAGTCACCAGGAAGTACCCTTGTAACTTTGAGCTGCATAAAGTTACAAGCGGAGGTTCAGTAATGCTGGTTTAGTGAATGTATGAATTTGTTTTATGGTTTGTTGTGTTTCCTATTGCTCAGCTTACAAAATAAAAGTTTTCCAAATTATCAGGGTTTAAAAGTAGGAGAGAAAAAGTTTGAAAAGATATAAAAAATTAATTCCTTCACAGTGATGAACTTATGCCAATAATGTAAGAAGCAGGGCTGTAAAAACCTATAAATCATCCTTCACAATGCACATTCACAGCTCATCGATGTTCACTGCAGATGAAGTCGCAGTCACGCACACAGATATAAACACACCACACACACGTGCACATCTTACTGCGGTTTACCCAGCAGGCTAGACAAGAAGTTAGACCCCTGGCTCTCTCCCTGTCTACTACCCCCTCCTCTTCCAAGGGCATCCATCTGGCTCAGTTCAGACTGATCCAGCATTTCAAAGTCTTCTACATCTAAGTCTGTGTCCAGCTCAGAACTGGATTGTTTGCGATAACTTCGGTGGCCCCCAGCTTTGGGAGGGCCTGGTCTACGCTGGGTAGGAATTCGAGGTTGCATCACCCCAGCCAGTGCTGCCTGGACCATGCTGCTAGCAATGACTCCGGCCAAGTCTCCAGTGAAGTCAGAGGCAGGTGGCAGGCCGCTGAGAGAAATTTCTGCATCCAGATCATCCTGGTCAGAGTCCAAATGAGCATCCATATCCAGCACTGAAGCCTGGTGACTAGCTAGCCCAGACAGACCCAGGCTAGGTAGCCCGATGCTGGTGTCATCATCATCATCCATCAGAGTGGCATCAGGGTTTATGGAGGGGAAGTCAGGGAGATCTTGAGCAAAGGATTCCTCAGCGTCACTGTGTCTGTCAAGATCTGAAAAGAAAAAAAAAAAACAGTCAGGAATAAGGTCAGAGACAAATGCAACCCAGGGAATAACAAAAAACTAAATCTGCAATACCTGTGTACTTACCCTCAGAGCCGTCTGTAAGTGGAGTCTGGCCACGTGATAGGTTAAATGTTCCATTATCAGTGTAGGACGCCTCAGCATCAGAGTGCTCAGAGTCAGTCAGTGCAAGTTCCTTCGCAGCAATAGCATCATCAAACTAGGAGAGACAGCAGATTGAAAAAGTTAAGAATTTTACCTACATTTTTTTGACTCTATTCAAGCTCTTTTTATAAACCCTCTCTTTTTTTTTGCTCTGGCTTACAAATGCTAATCTGTTTACTCTCATATCTTCTGCAGGCTTCACCACAAACATGGACTGTATTTTATATAGCGCTTTCTCACAGTGCGTTGCACTGGCCAAAGCACTTTACAGAAGATCATACACCATTCACACACCGATGACGACAGGCTGCCATGCACCGGCGCTAGTCAAGCCACCGGGAGCAATTCGGGGTTCAGTGTCTTGCTCAGGGACACTTAGGCATGTGGGAAGACCGGGAGTCGAACCACCAACTTGCTGGTCAGGAGACGACTGCCCTACCTCATGAGCCACAGCCACCCCAACATAAACCAAGTCAAACACACACAGCAACATGAGAGAGACATAACATTATGTGAGCCTCCTAACCTCAACAGGAAGTGACTCAGATGTGCTTGAGTGCCTTATTTAAATTGCCCAACAGCTCATTTTTTCATAGGATACACAATATGGCACAGGTGCTAACACTATGTACAGAACAGAGAAATTAACCATCATGGTGTACTTAAAAGTAGTGAGGTTGAGATGTCTCGACACACACAAATCATGAGTGTGTGCACTGAAAGATGTGGGTAGTGAAACACACTTACTGTAGGGCAGAAAGCAGCCAACTCCTCCTCACTGTCACTGGCTTCACCTGAGGCAGCACCATAGAAAGGCCGCCGCAGGACTGCAGCGAGGAAAGATGAGCATACAGACAACACAAGATTACTACTCAGTGAAAGTTGCTACTAATTCATATTTGCTGTATAGATAGTTATACAAGTATACAGGACAACTGGTATTAGGAGTGATTACAATAAAGATGTAGTGACATTCTGTGATAAGGCCAAACATGATGACAATACATGAATTTGTTAAAACCAGGTATAGAGGGACAGATAGATGGGTTAACTTGTGTTGCTCCAAAGTGTTGTTGGTATATAAATGAGACTGAAGGCTTTGCAATTATAAATAAATCAAGAAAAAAAGGATTTAGATTTATCAATCTTTTACATTTACATACATGGGACATGTCTTTGGCTGTATTTAGTTAGATGTTTCTAATCAGCAGGCAGAAATGTGTAATTTTTACAGAGTTCAAATTATTTGTATTGCTATATAAACTTGATGTACGTCTTACACTGATTATCAATGGGCTTTGACATCATGTATCCATGAGCGCTGAAGTCCAGCCGCTGCAGGACTGGCTCCAGCTTCACGCTCACATGCTGAAAAACCCTGTGATAGACTGCCAGAGGTGCCAGGAGAATAGCTAACACTAAAGGACAAAAGAACAAACTATTAGTAATTATTCTGTTGAGTGGCTTAGAGTATGTGATAAGAACTGGAAAGCTATGTACATCTCTCTTCCGTACAGACACTCACAAGCCTGTGTTAGCATTAGCAGAGATACAGAAAGTGAAGCAGAGGGAGCAGCTGCTTCAGATGTCAGAGCCAGAGCATACTATATGAGCGGAGTGGAGAGGTGAGAAGTTCTGCTCCTCACTCATGCCCTTTGCTCCCACTCCACATTTGCTCTCGCTTTGCTCCACTCACATGCTCTGGCAGGTCTTGGCTCCCAGGCTCACCAGCATACACTGGTTGGAGGTTAGCAGATTAGTCTCATCTAAGCATGACCTCCTTAGCTTTCTGTCTTCCCTTCTACCTTGTGTCTCTCATTCTGGTTTTAATTACCTCACAGATAGGCCACGGTGCTAGGGCCCCACAGATCTGGTTTCACCACCCATGCGTTTTTAAAAGGATCAAGTCAGGCTGAGTTTCCCTGCCAACTTGGTCTGATGAAAGGGCTGAGATCTGTATTAGGCCTGGTTAAACAGACTGAACTCACCAGCAGAGTAGGAGAGCACCAAACCGGGAATGTAGTGTCCCACCATTGCCAAACAGGAGAACACGCCGCAGGTCAGGATGCAAAACTGACAGCAACAAAACACACAAAGAATCAAGCCAGTTACTAATTTACAGAGTCATATAATGATAGAGTAGAGCCACAGGCAATTGAAATAGGAAAGGGGACCCTAGATACAGGTGAGTTTCTATACCTACAGAAGATGCAAAAGATCCTACAATAGATGTTTTCTATATTGTGTGTGGTCCTCACCTTGCCAGGGTTGTGTCGTTTGTATTGCACCACACTGGAGCTGAGAACTGCTCCGCTGACCCAGGCCTCAGCTATGTGGTGGCACAGTTCAGGCACACTGAGGATTCCAGGCTGCACCAGACCCCAGCTAGACAGACAGACATTATTACATACACCTTATCTCAGAATGCTCCCTTGTGGTTTCAGTCAACACAAAACTGGGGCTAAAGTAACAAACCTCTCATTTTCTGATTCATCCAGGTTTCTGACTTTAGAGAGAGAGAGAGAGAGAGAGAAAGAGAGAACATTACTTATTAAATACACTTCATACCCTAATGCACATCAATATAATATACAATAATGAACTTAGTGTACAATATTTTAAATCCTCTCTACTATTTCAGACTTTGTACCATGAGTATGTAACAAAAGTCAAGCCTGGTACCTCTAATCTCTGGCCAGATCTTGCTCCTCCAGGTATCCACACAAACAATCACAGCCAGACCAGAAGCCAGCAGGAACAGCAGGCGCAGTGTGGTCAGGGCGAAGAACCTAGAGGGTAATAAAAAAAAGTTTAGCCCAGGAGTAAACACTGAAGAAGTTGCATTATGAATTTATTAAACCACAAAACCCTTGAGTGATGACTTACTGTTTCCTTTAGACAGAACTGAGGAAAAAAGGAAGTTATTCCACCCTTTAATGTGTGTTACACCCATTGGAAATTAACCAGGAATGATGGTAAGATATATTACCATACATTCTCTTCATCCAAACTGTAATATATTGTATACATGAGTCATAATCACAAACAGTGGAAAAGCTGCAGGGTATACATCTACATTGCAAAATATCAGGTATTCTGTTGTCCAGTTTCACACTACATGATTTCACTGCCTTGGGTCTCAACAAGTACAGTCCCCCAGAGTAGCTCCACTTTCAGATCACAAGACTTTGCTGAACACAACAATATAACAGGACTCTGGCCATCAGCAGTTAGAGATTAACCTAACAAATACATTATTGGCAGAACAAGGTATTTTAGTATTTGGGGCAGTACAATTAGTAGCTATTTAAAAAAATATGCACAAAATGCTAAATGTAGGTAAGTCCTGCCCTGTATATGCAAAGGAACCCAACAATACAAACACTTGCACTACAAAATAATACAAAAACAACAGAACTGACCCATCAACAAATGCTTTAACTCTACATCACTGTTTGAAGATGAACTTCCGGGTTGCAAGCGAGAGCAGACGTCTTTACTGCTCCTCTTGTCTGTTCTACGATTTTTCACATCTTCTACATTTTCAAGTCCTTGAACAAATTCTACAACTATTAAAATGCCTCCAAGAGGGAAAAGAGCTAATAAATCAGAAGCGAATGAGGATGTTGAAGCAGAAGAGGATTATATTTCAGCGGCGCAAGTAACAGAGATGTTGAGTCAGCAGAAGCAGATGTACACCGCACTGTTGAGCCAACAACAAGATAACTTCAAAGGTTTTGTGCAACTACTTATGGAGACAAATAAGAGACTCGACGACATGACCAGAGAAATACAGGAGATAAAAATGGGTTTGCAGTTTACCCAGCTAGATGTTGATGTGATTAAAGCAGCCATGGGTGAACAGAAAATACAAACCAAGGAAACAAGGGATGATGTCTACAAAACCTGTGAGAGTTTAATAGC
>NW_018127965.1:334139-335969 GCF_001952655.1 Monopterus albus
GCTTAATGATTAATTAGATGGAACATTGTGGGTGTGGTGTATGAATGTTAACACCTTGTATTAATTCTTTAGTATGTTACTTGTGTGGTGTAGAAGATAATTATTTAAGAATGTAATTATGTAAGAATGTTAACACTCTGTTATAATTTTTTTAGTATATTACTTGTGTGGTGTAGAAGAGAATTATTTATGTAGAGATACTGCTTGTAAACCAATGATGGTAAGATGATGTCATGGGGTAGGACTGGATAAGTCTGATTTCTTCCTACTCCATTCAAGCATGTACTAGGTATAAGCAAATTGATATTGGATTAGCATTTGTTGGATATGTGTAAAATTATGTGTGTTGACATATCAACTGTCTTTACATGCTTGAAAGAATAAATCAAATCAAAAGATGAATTGTGTGTTGGTATCAAAGTTGATTACCATTTGTTTTCCACTCCTGTGTATTTTCAAGTGAGTTGTGCTTTAAGAGTACAAATCTGAACAACCTCAGTGCCCTACTGTCAGAGAGGCCGCCTATATTGCCTCCTCCAAGTCTTTTGCCATCATGAGGCAAGGTGAGGCGAGGCGATGCGAGGCGAGGAGAGGAGAGGCGAGGTAAGAAAAGAAAAGATAAGATGAGATAAGATAAGATAAGATAAGATAAGATAAGATAAGATAATCCTTTATTGTCATTGTAACACGTACAACAAAATTTTAGTCGGTGCAGCAATAAAAAAAACACAACATATGAAATATGTCAGTTCATACACTAGTATGGGTTATGAATGCATCTCTTTGGCCAGACACTAGCCTGCACCACTAAGTGTGTGCTGAAGCGCAAGTAAAAAGGGAGACGAAAATGAACTGCCTGACGTGCTCAGTGATCTAATCAAATAAAGGCTAAACGCCTGAGCTCCACAAACAGGCTGGCTAGCTTGGCTTTCCCTCTCTGTGTCCCAGGTCAGCGATCATTACCATACAACAATATTAAGGTGACCTCATTTAGCCAAAACTTGATCCACTCCTGCTTTTCTCCAACTGATTTCTAAGGATTTTCTAAGTATAAATCTAACCTAATTTGAGGCTGAGTGAATATAATTGAATTTTAACTTTCTCAAATATTGTACCTATGTACAATTTTGAGGTACTTTATTTTGAGTATGTAAATATCATGCAACTTTATACATATCCTCCACTACCTTTCAGATGGAGATATGGTACGTCATAATTCACTACATTTATTTTAAAGTTACATATCATATTAAGATTTAAAATGTTAATATGATCATTTTATAAAACATTATGCACCTCTATAGATTCAATTACAACTATCCAAAAAGTTGTTAATGTCAACACATCAGTAATAATATTCTGATGGAGTATTTTTACACTGATACTGCCAGTTGAGTTAGCAGTTACATGAGAGTCAGGTCAGAGGTGATAGTAATCTACCATTAGCTCACCAACTGTTTTGGACTGAAATGACCGGTGGAACATTACTGTCTAAAAGCACCAGCTACTTTCAGTCACGCTGGCTTTCTTCCAAAAAGCAAACAGTCTCTGTGATGTCTGAGTGTAGGTTGCTAGAACACGGATGCAAACAGGCTCAGGAAACGGAACAAGTATGTCATCAAAATCAACAAAGTGTAGGACCCACTCCTTGCTACCATGCTAACTCTGAGAGACGAGACAGTCCAAGTAACTACAAAACAGTGCTGATTTATTCAAAGGATCACAGGTAAAATTAACATTACACGCTCAGGTATCTTGCACCTCCAAACTGCACGCAGGCAAATGAAAGATGAAAGACCCTGAGCCCACCAGGCCTATACATTATATCCC